>NW_022454499.1:554-1016 GCF_009761245.1 Sapajus apella
TTAAACAGATGTGTGAATGGAGCAGTTGAGAAACCCTTTCTTTGGAGAGTTTGGAAAGAATGATTTAAAGCCATATACAGGGTCTTAAGCATTAGCGGTAAGATCGAACCTAAACCACAGGAGAAACGTCTGTTTCAAAGTTCTCGGCTGTGTGTTCGTTCACCTTAGGAAGTTGCATTTATGATTTGGCTCAGCAAGGTAGAAACACGTTTCTTCTAAAAGCTGCGTTTGGATATTCCTGAGTGAATGGGAGTATAGGATGTAATGAGAAATATCTGGGTCTAAAACAAAAAAGGAGCTATATAGCAGAATGATTGTCAAGGTGTATATTCAACTTACAGATGTAAACAGATGTGTGATTGTAGCAGTAGAGAAAACATTTCCTTGGTGAATCTGGAAAGAGATATTTCCAGCTATAAACAGCATCATCATAATTAGCGGTAAGATCGAATCTAAACCACA
>NW_022454500.1:0-1016 GCF_009761245.1 Sapajus apella
CAGAATGGTTGTCAAGCTGTACAATCTTCTTACAGAGTTAAACTGACGACTGTGTGCAGTAGTTCAGAAATCCTTTCGCTGCATAATCTAGAAACAGATATTTCCAGCCATATACAGGCTTCTAAGAACTAGCAATAAGTCTTTGTTTTAAACACAGGAGAAACATCTAGTTCAAACTGCTCTGCTTTGTGTTCGTTCACCTTAGAAAGTTGCATGTATGTTTAGATTCAGCGAGTTAGAACATGTTTCTTCTAAAAGCAGCGTTTGGATATTCCAGTGTGAAAGAGCCTGTAGGCCGTAAACAGAAACATCTTGCTCTAAAAGAAAAACGCAGCTATCTAGCAGAATGGTTGTCAAGCTGCACAATCAACTTACAGAGTTAAACTCATGTGTGTTTGCAGCAGTTCAGAAATCCTTTGCTTCGAGAATCTGGAGACAGATATTTCCAGCCTTATACAGGCATATGAGAAGTTCCAGTAAGACTACGTTTAACACCCAGGAGAAACCCCTAGTTCAAACTGCTCTGCTTTGTATTCGTTCACTTTAGGAAGTGGCATCTATGTTTAGATTCAGCGAGTTAGAAACACGTTTCTTCTAAAAGCTGCCATTGGATATTCCAGAATGTCTAAGACTAAAGGCCGTAATGAGAAATATCTTGCTCTAAAACAAAAACGCAGCTATCTAGCAGAATGGTTTTCAAGCTGTACATTCATCTTACAGAGTTAAACTGATGTGTGTCTGCACGAGTTCAGAAATCTTTTGCTTCGAGAATATGGAAACAGATATTTCCAGCCGTATACAGGCATAAGAGAACTAACAGTAAGACTGCGTTTAAAACCCAGGAGAAACGTCTAGTTCAAACTGCTCTGCTTTGTGTTCGTTCACCTTTGGAAATTCCATCTATGTTTCGATTCAGCGAGTTAGAAAAACATTTCTTCTAAAATCTGCGTTTGAATATTGCAGAGTGATTTAGACTTAAGTCTGAAATGAGAAATGTCTTGCTCTAAAACAAAAAC
>NW_022454501.1:0-390 GCF_009761245.1 Sapajus apella
ATACAGACTCTTAAGAATTAGCTTTAAGATCGCATCTAAACGATACAAGAAACCTCTCTTTCAAACTGTTCCACTGTGTGTTGGTTCACCTTCGAAAGTTGCATCTAGGTTTAGATTTTGCGAGTTAGAAACACGTTTCTCCAAAAAGCTGCGTTTGGATATTCCTGAGTGAATGGGAGTATAGGGTTTAAAGAGAAATATCTGGCTCTGAAACAAAAACGGAGCTATGTAGCAGAATGATTGTCAAGGTGTATATTAAACTTACAGATTTAAACAATTGTGTGAATGTAGCAGTTCACTAAGCGTTTCTTTGGAGAATCTGGAAAGAGACATTTCCAGCTTTAAACAGACTCTTAAGAATTAGCTTTAAGATCGCATCTAAATCATACA
>NW_022454501.1:490-1016 GCF_009761245.1 Sapajus apella
CTAAAACAAAAACGGAGCTATGTAGCAGAAAGATTGTCAAGGTGTATGTTAAACTTACAGAGCTAAACAATTGTGTGAATGTTGCAGTCCACTAAGCCTTTCTTTAGAGAATTTGGAAAGAGATATTTCCAGCTTTATACAGACTCTTAAGAATTAGCTTTAAGATCGCATCTAAACGATACAAGAAACCTCTCTTTCAAACTGTTCCACTGTGTGTTGGTTCACCTTCGAAAGTTGCATCTAGGTTTAGATTTTGCGAGTTAGAAACACGTTTCTCCAAAAAGCTGCGTTTGGATATTCCTGAGTGAATGGGAGTATAGGGTTTAAAGAGAAATATCTGGCTCTGAAACAAAAACGGAGCTATGTAGCAGAATGATTGTCAAGGTGTATATTAAACTTACAGATTTAAACAATTGTGTGAATGTAGCAGTTCACTAAGCGTTTCTTTGGAGAATCTGGAAAGAGACATTTCCAGCTTTAAACAGACTCTTAAGAATTAGCTTTAAGATCGCATCTAAATCATACA
>NW_022454502.1:0-1016 GCF_009761245.1 Sapajus apella
TAAAACCTGTTATTAAATCTATACTGAATAAATGCAAGAAGGAACAGTGAGTTGTAGTCAATTAGCTGCAATCACCCTCTAAAAGCAGCTGAGGACCCCTCAACCCGACTCTTGCACTGTATTCTGTAGGTAAGAGAGTATTTCATTCATTCGTTGCTAAGACAAGGTCTGCAGGACAGACCTCCGCAGGTAGTGATCAAAGTCTCGGAGCAGCCTGGAGGCCCTTGATAAAGTGACTTTTGAACCACAATCCAAAGCAGTGAGAGAGTGAGCCATGCAGACAGTAGGGGAAGAATGTTCCAGGCAGAGGAAACAGCAAGGCCAAGAGATAGGACAGGATCAAGCCTGCCTAGCGTGCCAAAGGAAACAACATGAGCTCAGTGTTTATAAAGAGGAGTAAGAGCAGGAGAGTAGCAGGAAGAACAGTGAGACAGGTGGCAGGGGCCAGATCATGAATGAAAAAAAGCCACTGGAGAGTTTGAACAGAGAGGTAATTATGATCTTAATTCCATGGTGAACAGATTGTACTAGCTGTTGTATTGAGAGTAGAGTGGCCAGGCACGGTGGCTCACTCCTGTAATCCCAACACTTTGGGAGGCCAAGGCAGGTGAATCACTTGAGGACAAGAGGTCAAGACCAGTCTGGCCAACATGATGAAACCCTGTCTCTACTAAAAATGCAAAAAATTAGCTGGACATGATGGCTCATGCCTGTTATCCCAGCTACTAGGAAGGCTGAGGCAGGAGAGTTGCTGGAACTCAGGAGGCAGAAGTTACAGTGAGCCTGGATCATGGCATTGCACTCCAGCCTTGGTGACAAAGCAAGGCTCTGTCTGAAAAAAAGGAGAGAGAAAGAGAATAAACTGAAGAAGGCAAACATGGAAACAAAAAAAGACAGTTAGAAGACTACTGAGATAATCCAGGTAAGAGATGATGGCAGAGTGGCAGCAGTAAGATGTGAAAAGAGACTGATTCTGAAGTTGAATCAACAGGACACTTGAAGACAGGATCATCTTG
>NW_022454503.1:0-1016 GCF_009761245.1 Sapajus apella
ACTTCACGAAGTTCTCATAGTGTGTTCTTCAATTCCATTAATTCACTTATATTCCTCTCTGAATTGTCTATTCTTGTTAGCATTTCGTCAAACCTTTTTTCAAGGTTCTTAGTTTCTTTACATTTGGCTAGAACATGTTCCTTTAGCTCACAAAAGTTCCTTACTATCCACCTTCTGAAGCCTAATTCTGTTAATGGAACACACTCGTTCTCCATCAGGCCTTGTTCCCTTGTTGATGAGGAACTGTGATCCCCTGTAGGAGAGGCATTTTGATTTTGGGTATTATCTGCCTTTTTATGCTGGTTTCTTCCCATCATTTTGAGTTCATCCACCTGTAGTCTTTATAATTGCCAACTTTCAAATTAGGTCTCTGAGTGGACGTCCAACTTGTTGATTCCCAGTGCTGAAATCTGAACAACCCACTGTGTCAGATAAAACAGTGGCATTAAGATTCGTGGTGCTTTTCTGCTCAGGAATCTCCAGTCTGGCTTCCCGCTTGAATCTCTTTTTCAATCAGGTGAATGGGTGACTCTGCCTTCCTGGAGCTCCAAACATCGACCAAAAGGGGACCCAGTCCCATTTACTCTGCACTGAGAACCGCCATGCCGGGGTGCTGGCAAAACTGCCATGCTGGCCACAAGAGTCCGGCTGGCGACCTGTGGGGCTCCTCCACTGGGAATCTCCTGGTCTGTAGGCAACAAAAATTCATCTGAAAGTGTGGCATCCTCTCGTTTTGTGTGCTTTCTCTGGGAGCTACAATTCTGAGCTGCTAGTAGTCAGCCATCTTGGATCTCTCTGATCCTCTTTATTTTTATGTTTATTTACATCTTTTTTTTAGGTCTAGTTCCTTTTACCTTATGTTATACATAACCTTTAAATAAGCTTTGAATTAAACAAAACTTGTTCACCTCTTAAAAATAAAGAAAGAAATGGCACACATTTTTTGGTAGAAAGAATGGTTTTCTACAGTGTGCATTTATTGAAAAATACCCAAATTATAAAATATCTATTATTTC
>NW_022454504.1:0-1016 GCF_009761245.1 Sapajus apella
TTACTCAGCAATTTTTTTATTCAGTCCTGCTACATACATGCTAGGTGTTAGGATTTACAAAGAATGAAAAAACATGTCAGGGATGGCTTTTCTAGAAATCATGTCTAAGAGGAGACTTAAATAGTGAGGCTAGCCAGGTTAAAAGGAAGAGAGAACAAGAAAGGGTGACAGAATGCTAGGCAGCAGTAAGAGAGGGGGCAAGGCCTGAAAGAGTGAATGTATTTGCCTATAATAGAAGGATGAGTGACTAGGGCATTACCAGCAGCTCAGTAGTGCCAGAGAAAAGGCACACAGGGAAAAGGGGTAAAGACAGAGAGTGGGGCAGAAGTCAGATTATGAAAGCCCTATGTGTAATTTTAAGATGCTTGGACATTAATGTTCACGAGTGGTTCCTGGTCCTATGTACATTAGATATAGATCACTTTAAATGCCACAACATATATTCTTAGTGAAGCATTATTCATTAAGACAAAGTGATAGATAGCTCATGTGGACACAGCTGAGATGATACGCAGTAAATTCTCAAGAATTCTCATGAACACCTGGGAAAGTCAATTCTATAATAAAGTCATAGAAATGATCACAAATCACTTAATATTTACTTAGGGAAGCTGCTTTGTAAAGTTATAGTGCATATGAATATAACAGTTGTGAATTCAGAGCTGTGAAAACAAAGCAAAGAAATCACATTGTGCTGGAGTCATCTTTAAAGTTCTATCTAGTTTTCCCATCCAGTCCCTGAATTCTAAGTATAATCCTGGTACTCACGCTCATGTTCACATTAAATGCTAGCCTACACAAAAAACACTCTTCCTCTTCTTTCTGTTATTTACATGTTGCTTTGTTTCAAGGAAGAACACAAAAATGCCCTGCTAAAGGGATTCTGTTTGTTTGCAGGCTGCAAGACAGGAAAAACACAAAGCACATTTTGCAGAAAATAATTTGTTATAAGTCAGAACTATGACATGAAGCCAAGCAGGGCACTCTAGAATTGAAATTGCTGTGCTTGTTTAATA
>NW_022454505.1:0-308 GCF_009761245.1 Sapajus apella
GATTGTCAAGGTGTATATTAAACTTACAGAGTTAAACGATTGTGTGAATGTAGCAGTTCACCAACCCTTTCTTTTTATAGAATCTGGAAAGAGATATTTCCAGCCGCTTACAGACTCTTGAGAATTAGCTTTAAGATCGCATCTAAATGATACGAGAAACGTCTCTTTCAAACTGCTCCACTGTGTGTTGGTTCACCTTCGGAAGTTGCATCTATTTTTAGATTCTGCGAGTTAGAAACACTTTTCTCCAAAAAGCTGCGATTTGATATTCCTGAGTGAATGGGAGTATAGTGTTTAATGAGAAATAT
>NW_022454505.1:408-1016 GCF_009761245.1 Sapajus apella
AGGGAGTATAGTGTTTAATGAGAAATATCTGGCTCTAAAACAAAAACGGAGCTATGTAGCAGAATGATTGTCAAGGTGTATATTAAACTTACAGCGTTAAACAATTGTGTAAATGTAGCAGTTCACCAACACTTTCTTTGGAGAATCTGGAAAGAGATATTTACAGCTTTACACAGACTCTTAAGAATTAGCTTTAAGATCGCATCTAAATCATATGTGAAACGTCTGTTTCAAACTGCTCCACTGTGTGTTCGTTCACCTTCGGAAGATTCATCTATGTTTAGATTCTGTGAGTTAGAAAGACGTTTCTCCAAAAAGCTGCGTTTGGATATTCCTGAGTGTATGGGAATATAGGGTTTAATGAGAAATATCTTGCTCCAAAACAAAAACGGAGCTATGTAGCAGAATGATTGTCAAGGTGTATATTAAACTTAGAGAGTTAAACAATTGTGTGAATGTAGCAGTTCACTAAGACTTTCTTTGGAGAATCTGGAAAGAGATATTTCCAGCTTTATACAGACTCTTAAGAATTAGCTTTAAGATCGCATCTAAATGATACGAGAAACGTCTCTTTCAAACTGCTCCACTGTGTGTTCGTTCACCTTCGG
>NW_022454506.1:0-1016 GCF_009761245.1 Sapajus apella
GCAGCAGAAGAGGACATTTCACTGTAGGAGAGCCTGGATGGGAGGTGGGAGATGAAAATGTTCAAATGTACAGGCTTTTAAGTAAAGACGTTTCATATCATGTAAATTTTTGGCTTGTTGTGAGAGGAGAAGACAACTTTATAACTATTTTGCTGTTATTTTAAAAGACAGTGTATCTTCAGCAAAGAAAATTTGATTCACAGGTGCTATCCTGAAGGACTGTTAGCACTGTGTTTTAAAAGGCTTTTAACTTTTCTTTAAGCATCATACTGCTTTTCTTCAAAAATATATATGCCAAGTAAAATTGTTGACATTGGTTAATACTAGATTTTTGTAAACGTCATGCTCTTACCTTATGGAAACGTATCCTCTGAACCTTTCTGAGGTTATTCATTGAGAAGGTCGGGAACATGCACTGCCTAATGTATTCCTGCCGTTGTTTCTCAGGGGTAAACTCATGAAGCTCTGGAATGAATTTTCTTAGATCTTGGAGTATTTTCTAAGAGGTAATGAAACTTTTCTCTGCTAACCATGTATTTATTAAGGAACCCTCCGACCTCTCTTTTTTGTGACAATGGGCTGTCGATGCATGATGGACGTCATTAGCTGCTGTGTGGAAAATGAGCCATGTGAGGGAATGAGAATGTAAGAGTGAGCATAGGGCTTTGGAAATCAAACGGCCCTACACCTGAGAAAATAATATGACATTATTTGGTAGAGACACCATCTTCTAGAAGGACACTGAGAAGAAGAAACTAAGTTTTGAGTAAACTCAGAGAGTTCAGTTATGTCTCTAAGAGTTGGCTTTGTGTCCTGAAGAGTCAGGGTCACAGCTGAATCACAGCCAGGTTGATACTGATCTAAGACCCCGGGACAAGGACCCAGGGAGGACTCTCAGCAGTGACACAGGTGACCTGAGGGAGCAGCAGCCTTGGGATGGGAGCAGAAGGAAGCACCCCATGGAGTGCCTGAACAGAGGGGAGGGGCAGGTGCTGTCCCCTGAGTCTGGTCCTCAG
>NW_022454507.1:0-1015 GCF_009761245.1 Sapajus apella
GAAAGAAAACACAGCAGAGCAGTTTGAAAGAGACGTTTCTCCTGTGCTTTAGACGCGATCATACCGCTAATTCTTAAGTGCCTGTATATGGCTGGAAATATCTCTTTCCAGATTCTCCAAAGACATGGTTTCTGAACTGCTACAGTAACACATCTGTTTAACTCTGTAAGTTGAATACACACCTTGACAATCATTCGGCTAGATAGCTCAGTGTTTGTTTAAGAGCCAGATATGTCTCCTTGCACACTATACTCCCATTCACTTAGGAATATACAAACGCAGCTTTTAGAAGAAACGTGTTTCTAACTCGCTGAATCTAAACATAGATGCAACTAAGAAAGGTGAACGAACACACAGCAGGGCAGTTTGAAAGAGACGTTTCTCCTGTGGTTCAGACGCGATATTATCGCTAATTTTAAGTACCTGTATATGGCTGAAAATATCTCTTTCTAGGTTCTCCAATGAAAGGGTGTCTGAACTGCTATATTCACACATCTGTTTAACTCTGTAAGTTAAATATACACCTCGACAATCATTCAGCTAGATAGCCCCGTTTTTGTTTTAGAGCCAGATTTTACTCATTAAACCCTATATTCCCATTCACTCAGGAATATCCAAACGCAGGTTTTTGGAGAAACGTGTTTCTCACTCGCTGAATCTAAACATAGTTGCAACTTCCTAAGGAGAACCAAACACAGCAGATCAATTTGAAAGCGACGTTTCTCCTGTGGTTTAGACGCGATCTTACCGCTAAATCTTATGAGCCTGTATATGGCTTTAATTATCTCTTTCCAGATTCTCCAAAGAAAGTGTTTCTGAACTGCTACATTCACACATCTGTTTACCTCTGGAAGTTGAACATACACCTTGACAATCATTCTGCTACATAGCTCCGTTTTTGTTTTAGAGCCAGATATTTCTCATTAAACCCTATACTCCCATTCACTCAGGAATATCCAAACGCAGGTTTTTGGAGAAACGTGTTTCTAACTCGCTGAATCTAAACATAGATGCA
>NW_022454508.1:0-1015 GCF_009761245.1 Sapajus apella
ATCCGGGCCTGGGGAGGCCGCCAGAAGGGAGGCATAGGCTGGACCTCGTGGAGAGGCTGAGGGGAGGCAAGAGCCAGGCCCCAGGGGCCTGTTGGGAGGCAGGAGCTAGCCCTGCAGGGGCCCACATGAAGATGTTTTGCACTCATGGTGGGGAGACACCAGGAAGGCAGGAGCTGGGCCTGGGGAGGCCGACTTCAGGACCCAATGCTTGGGCCTGCCAAGGCCAGCAGGAGGAGGCTGGAGCTGGGCCAGCAGAAGCTGACTCAGAGACGTTTGGGGCCCAGAGGCGACCTGGGAGGGCAGGAGTTGAGCCTGGAGAGGCCAGCATGAGGCCTGTGCTGGGTGGGCCTGGAGAGCCTGAGTCAAGGGCCTGAGCTTTCGAGCCTACAGAGGCTGCCAGGAGCTGGTTAGGAGCTGAGTCCACAGAGGTTGCTGTGAGGCAAGGCTGGAAGGTGGGCCCGTAGATGCCACCAGGAGGAAGAGCTAGGCCTCGAGAGGCAGACATGAAGACTTCTGGGCCAGGAGAGGGTGCCAGAAAGTGAACGCTGGCCCGGGAGGGCCGCCAGGAAGCATCAGCTTGGCCTAAGGGGGCAACTGGGAGGACAGGGGCTGGGCCTGTGGACACAGGCTGTCACAGAGGCAGGAGCTGGGCCTGAGTGGAGGCCACGGTGAAGGCCATGAGCTGGGCCAGGAGGGTCCACTGGGAGGTGGATGTGGAGGTGGTGGCTGGACCCAGAGGGGCCTAGTTCAGGCAGGAGCCAGGCGTGGGGACGCCAGGCCTGGAGAGGAAGCTGTGGGCCTAGACAGGTTGCTGGGAGGCAGGAGCTGGCCAGAGAGAGCCCATGAGAGTCATGAGCTGGGCCCAGACAGGCCGGTGGGAGGGAGGACTCAGGCCTAGCTAGGCTGGAGGCCAGTGCAAGGTGAGAGCTGGGTCTGGAGAAGTTTCCCAAAGGTGTCAGCTAAGCCCGAACTGACCAGTGGGAGGGCGGCACTCGGCCTGTGGATACAGCTGGGA
>NW_022454509.1:0-142 GCF_009761245.1 Sapajus apella
GGTCTTGAACTCCTGGGCTCAAGAGATTCACCCCCTGCACCCCCCCCCTCCAATTTCCCAAAGTGTTGAGATTACAGGCCTGAGCCACTATGCTCAGCCCTACTAATATTACAACTTTTTTTTTTTTTTTTTTTTTTTTTTT
>NW_022454509.1:242-1015 GCF_009761245.1 Sapajus apella
ATGCAACCTCTGCCTCCTGGGTTCAGGCAATTCTCCTGCCTCAGCCTCCTGAGTAGCTGGGATTACAGGCACGCACCACCATGCCCAGCTAATTTTTTGTAGTTTTAGTAGAGACGGGGTTTCACCGTGTTGACCAGGATGGTCTCGATCTCTTGACCTCGTGATCCACCCACCTTGGCCTCCCAAAGTGCTAGGATTACAGGTTTGAGCCACCGCGCCCGGCCTATTACAACTTTTTTAAATTATGAAAGTAACACATTAGGCCGGGCGTGGTGGCTTACACCTGTAATCCCAGCACTTTGGGAGGCCGAGGCAGGTGGATCACCTGAGGTCAGGAGTTCAAGATCAGCCTGGCCAACATGGTGAAACCCTGTCTCTCCTAATAATACAAAACAGCCCAGCGTGATGGCAGCTACATATAATCTCAGCTACTGGGGAAGCAGAGGTGGGAAAATTGCTTGAACCCAGGAGTTGGAGGTTGCAGTAAGCCAAGATTGCGCCACTGCACTCCAGCCTAGGGGACAGAGCAAGACTCCATCTCAAAAAATAAAAATATAAATTTTTTTAAAAGTAACATACGGCCGGGCGCGGTGGCTCACGCCTGTAATCCCAGCACTTTGGGAGGCCGAGGCGGGTGGATCACGAGGTCAAGAGATCGAGACCATCCTGGTCAACATGGTGAAACCCCGTCTCTACTAAAAATACAAAAAAAAATCAGCTGGGCATGGTGGCGCATGCCTGTAATCCCAGCTACTCAGGAGGCTGAGGCAGGA
>NW_022454510.1:0-1015 GCF_009761245.1 Sapajus apella
AAAGAGAAAGAGAGAGAGTCGAGGAAAGAGAAGAAATAAAACCTTCAAGAAGCCAAATACACTAATTGGTCCCATCCATTTCTCATTCCACTCGGATCCCCTTGAGGATTCCCCATAGATGAATGTGGTCATCATTTGGTTGCTTTTCTTTTTTCTTTTTCTTTTTCTTTTTTTTTTTAATAATTAAAGGAGTGAATATTTTATTTTTTAGTGTTTAATTGAATACATAACAAGTCGCATAATCAATGATTCATTACTTCACACACAGGAAGGAAAACAGTATCTAGTATTTCTGCTATACAACTGGTTGTGAACAGGAGAACAAAAATCTTTCCAGCATTAGATGGTTGAAGAAAGTCTCAAAGTTTGGGCATGTCTGAAAAGACTTCATCTTTTTTCAATATAAAGGGATTTTTTCTTACATTTCTGTGTCATTAGAAAAACCTGATAATCTTATAACAATTTTTTTCTTCTCTTCTTACATTTAGAGAAAATGGCTTAATGATATGTCCTACTTAAAATTTCAGAATCCCAGATAACTCTGTGTGAATCTTACATTGTCTAGCAGATAAGGTTTTCAGATGCCTGGAAAAATTTAAACAATATATAATTTACATCTTCAAAGTTAACTTCCATCATGGATGTTTTAATACTTTGTCACTAAATGGTTACTTACGCTGTTTGAGTGGTCATAAATGGTCATTTGTATTCAATAGCAATAGAAAAATTTACCTGCCTATAAAGAGCAAAAACAGTTGTATTATAGTTTACATTACAATTAATGTAATACACATACTTCAAAACCCATTTAGAGTTTTAAAAAACTGGCTTGGAAAAAAAATCACAAAATATGTAAGCAACAACAAATCTTGATCAACTAGTCCATCTTCCTACCACACACGAGTATACTCTAATATAGATATTCTGTTGAATTTCTTCCATCCAAGTTTCAAGAGCCCCAGTACAGAATCAAGTGTTAATACTTTTAGATTTTTATTGTCCAAAACTATGACAA
>NW_022454511.1:0-1015 GCF_009761245.1 Sapajus apella
CGTGAACTTCTAATGCAGGGTTGGTCAGTGGAAGGGAAGCTGATTCTCGGCACAGCCATCAGGTGGCAGTTGGCTTAGAATGTTCTGAGTTTCAGCCATCTTGGGGGCCAAGCAGACCCCTGATCCCTCAGGGTGGTCACTGGTCATGGGGGTGCCTGCCACCAGGGAGCTGACAGTGTGAAGCTGCTGGGGAGGATGGCCAGACATTTGAATTTGTTCATCAGAGAGGCTTTGTTTGCAGGAAAGTGCCATATTTTAGGTGAAGAATTAAAATCTAGAGACGGAAGTTTGGTTTGAATGACTGGAGCTCTTCTCTGGACTTAGCCACCTCCCGGCATCCACCTTCCTGAAGAGACCCTGGGGAGCAGGATTTAGAAAGGGAGTGAAAAGAGCTCCTGGTTCAGGGTCCCGGCCAGGATTTGGTGCTCTCCGGGAGTCAGGGACCTCTGTCCCAGAGAACCACCCACATTCTTGTCCCAGATTCTTCACCCCTGAGTGCTGTGACTCTGGGCAGGTCACTTCAAATCTCTCTTTTCACTTCCCTGAGCTGTCAACTGTGGGTGGCGGCCCCTGCCCTCCCCATCCATCCGGGCTGATGTCGGCATCCCAGGAAATAACACATACTGTCCATGAGTGCTGAAGCATCAGGCCCATGTGAAGGAGGAAGAAAATTTTATCCTCTACTGCCCTGGAGCCCTGCCCCCCCCAGCACCTTCTCCATATTAACCACTGCCAAGGGCCTGGCTTACTCTTTCAGACATGTAATGATTGAACATGAATGGCACTCAGGAGGCACTCCGTTTCTTCAGGCATTACCTCTGTTTAATTACATTTGGCCTTAGAACATAACATAGATTATTATGAACATCGTCACACCCAGAAGAGGAAACTGAGGCACAGAAAGGTCTAAAGAACTCCTGAGGTTCATGTATTTTCCAAATAAGGAGCAGACCTTTGTGCACCAGCCTGTGCTCTTTGGTCACTCCATCTGCCACCTTTCTGCCTTGTCTCATCT
>NW_022454512.1:0-1015 GCF_009761245.1 Sapajus apella
GCCCTGGGTCAGCCCCAGTGCTAGCCTACCCCACCTCCATGTCCCAGCCCAGGCCCAGACCCAGGCCTAGGCCCAGGCCCAGATTTACCCCCAACTCCATGTTTCAGGCCCTGGCTCAGACCCTGCCCTAACTTTACCCCCAACTCCATGTCCCAGGCTGAGGCCCAGACCCAGCCGCAGGCCTAATTTTACCCCCAACTCCATGTCCCAGGCCCAGGCCCACCTCAGCTCTAGCTATACCCCCAACTCCAAGTACCAACGCAAGGTCCAGGCTTGGGCCTGGCCCCAGGCCCAGCCCGAGCTTTAACCTCAGTTCCATGTCCCAGGCCCAGACCCAGCACTAGCTTAACCCTCAACTCCAAGTTCCAGGCCCAGGCCGAGGCCCAGCCCAGCTTTAACCCCAACTCCATGTCCCAGGTCCAGGCATAGGCCCTGGCCCAGCCTCAGCCCCAGCCCCAGCCCGAGCTTCACCACCAGCTCCATGTTCCAGGCACAGGCCAAGGCCACCTGCTTTATGAAGCTCCTAAAACTGCTCCCCTGCCCTTGCCCTGCTGCCTTACCCACCCCATTTTACAGCCCTGGCCAGACCCTATTCACCTTCCCCAGCTGATATAACCCTATTGGTCTTAACCTCATGGCCTTAAAAACCTGTAGTAGCAGGCCGGGCGCGGTGGCTCAAGCCTGTAATCCCAGCACTTTGGGAGGCCGAGGCGGGTGGATCACAAGGTCAAGAGATCAAGACCATCCTGGTCAACATTGTGAAACCCCGTCTCTACTAAAACTACAAAAAATTAGCTGGGCATGGTGGCGCGTGCCTGTAGTCCCAGCGACTCAGGAGGCTGAGGAAGGAGAATTGCCTGAACCCAGGAGGCGGAGGTTGCGGTGAGCCGCGATCGCGCCATTGCACTCCAGCCTGGGTAACAAGAGCGAAACTCCGTCTCAAAACAAAAACAAAAACAAAAAAAAACCCTGTATTAGCCACCTAGTTTTCCCACCTCTTACTGATCGATCACAC
>NW_022454513.1:0-1015 GCF_009761245.1 Sapajus apella
TGTATATTTCAACCTGCCCTGTTTGTGTCCGTTCATCTTAGGAAGTTGCATCTGTGTTTAGATTCAGCGAGTTAGAAACACGTTTCTTCTAAAAGCTGCGTTTGGATCTTCCAGAGTGAATGAGACTGTAGGGTGTAATGAGAAATATATTGCTCTAAAACAAAAACCGAGCTAGCTATCAGAGTGGTTGTCAACCTGTACAATCCACTTACAGACTTAAACTGATGTTTTTATGCAGCAGTTCAGAAATCCTTTCTTTGGAGAATCTAGAAACAGATATTTCCATACATATACAGGCATAAAAGAATTAGGAGAAAGACTGCATTTAAAACACAGGAGAAACGTCTGTTTCAAACTGCTCTGCTTTGTGTTCGTTCACCTTAGGAATTTGCATCTATGTTTAGATTCAGCTAGTTAGAAACATGTTTCTTCAAAAAACTGCGTTTGGATACTGCAGAGTTAATGGGAGTGTAGGGTCTAATGAGAAATATCTTGCTCTAAAGAATAGACGGAGCTATCTAGCAGAATGGTTGTCAAGCTGTACAATCAACTTACAGAGTTAAACTGATGTGTGTGTGCAGCAGTTCAGAAATCCTTTTTTGGAGAATCTGGAAACAGATATTTCCAGGTATATACAAGCATATAAGAACTAGCAGTAAGACTGCATATAAAACACAGGAGAAACATCTATTTCAAACTTCTCTGCTTTGCGTTCGTTCACCATAGGAAGCTGCATATATGTTTAGATTCAGCGAGTTAGAAACACGTTTATTCTAAAAGCTGTGTTTGGATATTCCAGAGTAAATGAGTGAATAGGCTGTAATGAGAAATATCTTTCTCTGAAACAAAAAGGGAGCTATCTAATAGAATGGCTGTCAAGCTGTACAATCAACGTACAGAGTTAAACTGATGTGTGTGCAGAAGTTCAGAAATCCTTTCTTTTGAGAATCTAGAAACAGATATTTCCTGCCATATACAGGCATATAAGAATTAGCAGTACAACTGCGTTGAAAAC
>NW_022454514.1:0-1015 GCF_009761245.1 Sapajus apella
TGATGTGTGTTTGCAGCAGTTCAGAAATCCGTTGCTTCGAGAATCTGGAAACAGATATTTCCAGCCATATACTGTTATATGAGAAGTACCCGTAAGACTGCGTTTAAAACAATGGAAAAACGTCTATTTCAAACTGCGCTGCTTTGTGTTCGCTCACCTTAGGAAATTGCATCTATGTTTAGATTGAGCGAGTTAGAAAAACGTTTCTTCTAAAATCTGCGTTTAGATATTCCAGAGTGACTGAGACTAAAGGCTGTAATGAGAAATATCTTGCTCTAAAACAAAAACGCAGCTATCTAGCAGAATGGTTGTCAAGCTGTAAAATCATCTTATGGAGTTAAATTGTTGTGTGTGTGCAGAGGTTCTGAAAACTTTTCTTTGGGGAATCTGAAGACAGATATTTCCCCCTGTCCCCGGCATTTAAGACCTTGCAGGAAGACTGCGTTTAAAACACAGGAGAAACGTCTAGTTCAAACTACACTGCGTTGTGTTCGTTCACCTTAGGAAGTTGCATCTATGTTTAGATTCAGCGAGTTAGAAACACGTTTCTTCTAAAAGCTGCGTTTGGATATTCCAGAAGACTGAGACTAAAGGCCGCAATGAGATATATCATGCTCTAAAACAAAAACGCAGCTATCTAGCAGAATGGTTGTCAAGCTGTAGAATCCTCTTACAGAGGAAAACTGACGTGTCTGTGCAGTAGTTCATAAATCCTTTCGCTGCAGAATCTGGAAACACATATTTCCAGCCATATACAGGTTTATAAGAACTTGCAGCAAGACTGCGTTTAAAACACAGGAGAAACATCTAATTCAAATTGCTCTGCTTTGCGTTTTTTCGCCTTAGGAAGTTGTATCTATATTTATATTCAGCGAGTTTGAAACACATTTCTTCTAAAAGCTGCGTTTGGATATTCCAGAAAGACTGAGACTAAAGGCCGTAATGAGAAATATCATGCTCTAAAACAAAAACGCAGCTATCTAGCAGAATGGTTGTCAAGCTGTACATTCAACTT
>NW_022454515.1:0-748 GCF_009761245.1 Sapajus apella
ACAGCCATATACAGACTCTTAGGAATTAGCTTTAAGATCGCATCTAAATGATACGAGAAACGTCTCTTTCAAACTGATCCACTGTGTGGTCCTTCACCTTCGGAAGTTGTATCTATGTTTAGGTTCTGCGAGTTAGAAACACGATTCTCCAAAAAGCTGCGTTTGGATATTCCTGGGTGAATGGGAGTATAGGGTTTAATGAGAAATATCTGGCTTTAAAACAAAAACGGAGCTATGTAGCAGAATGATTGTCAAGGTGTATATTAAACTTACTGAGTTAAACAATTGTGTCAATGCAGCAGTTCACTAACCCTTTCTTTGGAGAATCTGGAAAGAGATATTTGCAGCTTTATACAGACTCTTAGGAATTAGCTTTAAGACCACATCTAAATGATACGAGACACGTCTCTTTCAAACTGCTCCACTGTGTGTTGGTTCAACTTCGGAAGTTGTATCTATGTTTAGCTTCTGCGAGTTACAAACACGTTTCTCCAAAAAGCTGCGTTTCGATATTCCTGAGTTAATGGGAGTATAGTGTTTAATGAGAAATATCTGGCTCTAAAACAAAAACGGAGCTATGTAGCAGAATGATTGTCAAGGTGTATATTAAAGTTACAGAGATAAACAATTGTGTGAATGTAGCAGTTCACTAAGCTTTTCTTTGGAGAATCTGGAAAGAGATATTTCCAGCCGTATACAGACTCTTAAGAATTAGCTTTAACATCGCATCTAAATCCTACGAGAAACG
>NW_022454515.1:848-1015 GCF_009761245.1 Sapajus apella
AGTTAAACAATTGTGTAAATGTAGCAGTTCACCAACCCTTTCTTTGCAGAATCTGGAAGGAGATATTTACAGCCATATACAGACTCTTAAGAATTAGGTTTAAGATCGCATCTAAATCACACGAGACACGTATCTTTCAAACTGCTCCACTGTGTGTTCCTTCACCT
>NW_022454516.1:0-1015 GCF_009761245.1 Sapajus apella
ACGTAAGCAAACAATTTTAAAAACCAGTGGCCGGGCGCGGTGGCTCAAGCCTTTAATCCCAGCACGTTGGGAGGCTGAGGCAGGTGCATCACAAGGTCAAGAGATTGAGACCATCCTGGTCAACATAGTGAAACCCCGTCTCTACTAAAAATACAGAAATTAGCTGGGCATGGTGGCGCGCACCTGTAGTCCCAGCTACTCGGGAGGCTGAGACAGGAGAATCGCTTGAACCCAGGAGGTGGAGGTTGCAGTGAGCCGAGATCCCGCCATTGCACTCCAGCCTGGGTAACAAGAGTGAAACTCTGTCTCAAAAATCAAATCAAATATGCCAGGCATGGTGGTGCATGCCTGTAGTCCCAGCTATTCAGGAGGCTGAGGTGGGAGGATCGCCTGTGCTCAGAGGTTCAAGGCTGCAGTGAGCTCCGAACACAGCACAGTGCTCCAGCCTGGGCAACAAAGCAAGACCCCATCTCTAAAAATAACATTTAAAAAAACAGTTGTGATCTTTGCTTTAATATTCCTGGAGTGTGACGTGTGAGACAAGTCGGGGAGCAGCGTGAGTGCTGAAGATGAGGCGGACCGTGAGCCATCAGCATGTCAATCACAGGGGGATCCACAGGCATTTCATGCAGCTCCAAGGACCCTATATGAGCTCTTCGGGCTCCCATTATCCAAGTACGTTTCTTACCAGTGGTAGTTAGGATTTCCGTAGGTACACTGGATGTCTTCCCAGGACAACTGGAAGCCAGAAACAAATGGGGTTAAGCAGCCACCAGCTGACACTGTGAGCACCCACAGAGGACAGGGGGCTAGAATGTGCCCCTCATCCTCCAGACAAGCCCACCCCTAGCCAACTCCCAAGAGCCTGGAGTATCAGCGGCAAGATGTCATGTGTAATGAAGTCTTTCTAGGGCCTTTGTTCCTGTGTTTAAACCCGGTCATGCTTATCCCAGATCCTAACTTACACGTTTCTAACTCTGCTTGCTCTCTAGACATTTCCCACAAAGCATGAAGC
>NW_022454517.1:0-1015 GCF_009761245.1 Sapajus apella
ATCCGGGCCTGGGGAGGCCGCCAGAAGGGAGGCATAGGCTGGACCTCGTGGAGAGGCTGAGGGGAGGCAAGAGCCAGGCCCCAGGGGCCTGTTGGGAGGCAGGAGCTAGCCCTGCAGGGGCCCACATGAAGATGTTTTGCACTCATGGTGGGGAGACACCAGGAAGGCAGGAGCTGGGCCTGGGGAGGCCGACTTCAGGACCCAATGCTTGGGCCTGCCAAGGCCAGCAGGAGGAGGCTGGAGCTGGGCCAGCAGAAGCTGACTCAGAGACGTTTGGGGCCCAGAGGCGACCTGGGAGGGCAGGAGTTGAGCCTGGAGAGGCCAGCATGAGGCCTGTGCTGGGTGGGCCTGGAGAGCCTGAGTCAAGGGCCTGAGCTTTCGAGCCTACAGAGGCTGCCAGGAGCTGGTTAGGAGCTGAGTCCACAGAGGTTGCTGTGAGGCAAGGCTGGAAGGTGGGCCCGTAGATGCCACCAGGAGGAAGAGCTAGGCCTCGAGAGGCAGACATGAAGACTTCTGGGCCAGGAGAGGGTGCCAGAAAGTGAACGCTGGCCCGGGAGGGCCGCCAGGAAGCATCAGCTTGGCCTAAGGGGGCAACTGGGAGGACAGGGGCTGGGCCTGTGGACACAGGCTGTCACAGAGGCAGGAGCTGGGCCTGAGTGGAGGCCACGGTGAAGGCCATGAGCTGGGCCAGGAGGGTCCACTGGGAGGTGGATGTGGAGGTGGTGGCTGGACCCAGAGGGGCCTAGTTCAGGCAGGAGCCAGGCGTGGGGACGCCAGGCCTGGAGAGGAAGCTGTGGGCCTAGACAGGTTGCTGGGAGGCAGGAGCTGGCCAGAGAGAGCCCATGAGAGTCATGAGCTGGGCCCAGACAGGCCGGTGGGAGGGAGGACTCAGGCCTAGCTAGGCTGGAGGCCAGTGCAAGGTGAGAGCTGGGTCTGGAGAAGTTTCCCAAAGGTGTCAGCTAAGCCCGAACTGACCAGTGGGAGGGCGGCACTCGGCCTGTGGATACAGCTGGGA
>NW_022454518.1:0-333 GCF_009761245.1 Sapajus apella
CCATTACTGGGCATTTACCAAAGGAATATAAATCGTTCTAGTATAAAGACATATGGATGTGTATGTTCACTTCAGCACTATTTACAATAGCAAAGATACACAATCGACTTAAATGCCCATGAATTGTAGACTGGAAAAAGAAAATATGATATGGATAGTTAGATAGATAGATATACACATAAACCATGGAATACTATGTGTGTGTGTGTATATATATAAAATGTATATATATTATTACTGTGTATATGTACATGGTATTATTACATATATATAATATACTATATATACACATATAACATATATTATTCCATGTGTGTGTGTGTGTATATATAT
>NW_022454518.1:433-1015 GCF_009761245.1 Sapajus apella
AAAAAAAAAACCTCAACAACACTGAACATTAGAGAAATGCAAATCAAAACCACAATGAGATATCCTCTCACACCAGTCGGAATGACTATTATTAAAAAGTCAAAAAACAACAGATACTGGCAAGGTTGTGGAGAGAAAGGAACACTTCAACACTGTTGGTGGAAGTATAAATTAGTTCAACCATTGTAGATGACAGTGTCACAATTCCTCAAATATCTAGAGGCAGAAATACCATTCAACCCAGCAATACCATTACTGGGCATTTACCAAAGGAATATAAATCGTTCTAGTATAAAGACATATGGATGTGTATGTTCACTTCAGCACTATTTACAATAGCAAAGATACACAATCGACTTAAATGCCCATGAATTGTAGACTGGAAAAAGAAAATATGATATGGATAGTTAGATAGATAGATATACACATAAACCATGGAATACTATGTGTGTGTGTGTATATATATAAAATGTATATATATTATTACTGTGTATATGTACATGGTATTATTACATATATATAATATACTATATATACACATATAACATATATTATTCCATGTGTGTGTGTGTGTATATATAT
>NW_022454519.1:0-1015 GCF_009761245.1 Sapajus apella
GGTCGAGTGCTAGTAGATGAGAGTAGGACCCTCATAAAAGGGCTTGCTGGAATGAGTTTGTTCTCTTTGGCTCTTCTGCCATATGAGGACCCAGCGTTCCTCCCTTTTTTTGCCTTCTGTCCTTTCCACTGTGTGAGGATGTCTAGATTTTGTCTATTAACAAAAATACAGTTAAAAATTAATAAACTTTTTCATGGCATACTTCTTAGTGGGAAAGTAAGCATTGTCTCTGGTCTGACAGCTGTTTGAAATCCTATGTGGATTTTTCCTGAAGAAAACAATCCGCAATCACAATTCCAGGGTTTCTCCAGACACAAGAAGTAACTTGTATACCACTGTGATTCTCGTTTCTCTAATGACTACCATATCACTTACTGAGTTTCTACTATGTGCGGTGCTTTTCAAATATTTCCACAGTTTTAGTCCATCTGACAGCTCTATGAGGCAAGTCACAGCCCATTTTACAAATGAGAAAACGGTGGCTCATTTAAGTTAAGCAAATAGAGTCCAGATTTGATTCTTACCCCAGAGTCCCAGCATTTAACCACCAAAATCACTATGGCAAATGATTTTCTTGTGCTAAGAAAAAGAGTAAAGATTATAACCTGTCATTCAAACTGAAATTTTCAAACTTGAAATGACATAATTTTAGTTATATGATCAGAATTTCTGGCATTCCAAATAACGTAACTCATGCAATGGTTTCACATAGTTAAGTTACCTTTAGTCTTGGTTGATTTTTGCTGCTATAACAAAATATCTGAGACTGGATAATTTATAAAGAACAGAAATACATACTGGAAAGTCCAAGATCAGGGTGCCAGCAGGTCTTGGGTCTGGTAAAGGCTCATTTGTCATAGACGGTGTCTCCTAGACATCCTCACACAGTGGAAGGGACAGAAGGCAAAAAAGGGAGGAACGCTGGGTCCTCACATGGCAGAAAAGCCAAAGAGAACAAACTCATTCCTGCAAGCCCTTTTATGAGGGTCCTACTCTCATCTACTAGCACTCGACC
>NW_022454520.1:0-1015 GCF_009761245.1 Sapajus apella
CTGAGGCAGGAGGATCACTGAAGCCCACGAGGTCAAGGCTACATTGAGCTATGATCACACCACTGCACTCCAGCCTTGGTGACAGCATGATCCAGTCACAGAAAAAAAAAAAGAGAGAGAGAGAAGGAGCCAGGCGTGATGGTTCATGCCTGTAATCCCAGCACTTTTGGATGCTGATGTAGGTGGATTGCTTGAGCCCAAGTTCAAGATCAGCCTGGGCAACATAGCAAAACCCCATCTCTACAAAAAGTACAAAAATTAGCTGGACATTTGGGTGCATGCCTGTAGTCCCAGATGCTTAGGTGGCTGAGCTGGAAAGATTCCTTGAGCCCAGGAGGAAGTTGCAGTGAGCTAAGATCAAGCCACTGCACTCCAGCCTGGGCGACAGATCAAGCCCTTGTATTTAAAAAAGTATGCATTTTTAACGTTTCTTAATTTTGGGGGAACTTAGTCTCCCTCTGTCACCCAGGCTGGAGTGCAATGGTGTGGTCTTGACTCACTGCAACCTCCGCCTCCCGGGTTCAAGCATACCATTGCAGTCCAGCTTGGGCAACAGAGAAAAAATTCATTTAAAAAAATAATAATAATAAGCCAGGCATTCTGGCTCTCACCTGTAATCCCAGCATTTTGGGAGGCCAATGTGGGTGGATCACTCGAGATGAGGAGTTCGAGACCATCCTGGCCAAAATTGGCCAAATCCCATCTCTACTAAAAACACAAAATTAGTTAGGCATGGTGGTGAGCACCTGTAATTTCAGCTACTCTGGAAGCTGACACAAGAAAATTGCCTGAACCTGTAAGGTGGAGGCTGTGGTGAGTCAGGATCACACCACTGCACTCCAGCCTGGGTGACAGAGTAAGACTATTTCAAAAAAATAAATAAACAAATAAAAAGAATAATATCTGCCAGTGAGCACCAGAATGTTTCCAGATAGATCTCGACTTCCCAGTATCCTAAGAAAGATGGCTATATCTTGGGTCCTTGTGTGTTAGTTTTATATTCTGGATGAGATAA
>NW_022454521.1:0-1015 GCF_009761245.1 Sapajus apella
TGTATATTTCAACCTGCCCTGTTTGTGTCCGTTCATCTTAGGAAGTTGCATCTGTGTTTAGATTCAGCGAGTTAGAAACACGTTTCTTCTAAAAGCTGCGTTTGGATCTTCCAGAGTGAATGAGACTGTAGGGTGTAATGAGAAATATATTGCTCTAAAACAAAAACCGAGCTAGCTATCAGAGTGGTTGTCAACCTGTACAATCCACTTACAGACTTAAACTGATGTTTTTATGCAGCAGTTCAGAAATCCTTTCTTTGGAGAATCTAGAAACAGATATTTCCATACATATACAGGCATAAAAGAATTAGGAGAAAGACTGCATTTAAAACACAGGAGAAACGTCTGTTTCAAACTGCTCTGCTTTGTGTTCGTTCACCTTAGGAATTTGCATCTATGTTTAGATTCAGCTAGTTAGAAACATGTTTCTTCAAAAAACTGCGTTTGGATACTGCAGAGTTAATGGGAGTGTAGGGTCTAATGAGAAATATCTTGCTCTAAAGAATAGACGGAGCTATCTAGCAGAATGGTTGTCAAGCTGTACAATCAACTTACAGAGTTAAACTGATGTGTGTGTGCAGCAGTTCAGAAATCCTTTTTTGGAGAATCTGGAAACAGATATTTCCAGGTATATACAAGCATATAAGAACTAGCAGTAAGACTGCATATAAAACACAGGAGAAACATCTATTTCAAACTTCTCTGCTTTGCGTTCGTTCACCATAGGAAGCTGCATATATGTTTAGATTCAGCGAGTTAGAAACACGTTTATTCTAAAAGCTGTGTTTGGATATTCCAGAGTAAATGAGTGAATAGGCTGTAATGAGAAATATCTTTCTCTGAAACAAAAAGGGAGCTATCTAATAGAATGGCTGTCAAGCTGTACAATCAACGTACAGAGTTAAACTGATGTGTGTGCAGAAGTTCAGAAATCCTTTCTTTTGAGAATCTAGAAACAGATATTTCCTGCCATATACAGGCATATAAGAATTAGCAGTACAACTGCGTTGAAAAC
>NW_022454522.1:0-1015 GCF_009761245.1 Sapajus apella
GGTCGAGTGCTAGTAGATGAGAGTAGGACCCTCATAAAAGGGCTTGCAGGAATGAGTTTGTTCTCTTTGGCTTTTCTGCCATGTGAGGACCCAGCGTTCCTCCCTTTTTTGCCTTCTGTCCCTTCCACTGTGTGAGGATGTCTAGGAGACACCGTCTATGACAAATGAGCCTTTACCAGACCCAAGACCTGCTGGCACCCTGATCTTGGACTTTCCAGTATGTATTTCTGTTCTTTATAAATTATCCAGTCTCAGATATTTTGTTATAGCAGCAAAAATCAACCAAGACTAAAGGTAACTTAACTATGTGAAACCATTGCATGAGTTACGTTATTTGGAATGCCAGAAATTCTGATCATATAACTAAAATTATGTCATTTCAAGTTTGAAAATTTCAGTTTGAATGACAGGTTATAATCTTTACTCTTTTTCTTAGCACAAGAAAATCATTTTCCATAGTGATTTTGGTGGTTAAATGCTGGGACTCTGGGGTAAGAATCAAATCTGGACTCTATTTGCTTAACTTAAATGAGCCACCGTTTTCTCATTTGTAAAATGGGCTGTGACTTGCCTCATAGAGCTGTCAGATGGACTAAAACTGTGGAAATATTTGAAAAGCACCGCACATAGTAGAAACTCAGTAAGTGATATGGTAGTCATTAGAGAAACGAGAATCACAGTGGTATACAAGTTACTTCTTGTGTCTGGAGAAACCCTGGAATTGTGATTGCGGATTGTTTTCTTCAGGAAAAATCCACATAGGATTTCAAACAGCTGTCAGACCAGAGACAATGCTTACTTTCCCACTAAGAAGTATGCCATGAAAAAGTTTATTAATTTTTAACTGTATTTTTGTTAATAGACAAAATCTAGACATCCTCACACAGTGGAAAGGACAGAAGGCAAAAAAAGGGAGGAACGCTGGGTCCTCATATGGCAGAAGAGCCAAAGAGAACAAACTCATTCCAGCAAGCCCTTTTATGAGGGTCCTACTCTCATCTACTAGCACTCGACC
>NW_022454523.1:0-1015 GCF_009761245.1 Sapajus apella
CTACGGTCAATATCATACTAAATGGGCAAAAGTTGGAAGAATTCCCTTGGAAATCAGGCATTAGACAAGGATGCCCTCTCTCACCACTTCTATTAAATATACTATTGGAAATTCTAGCCAGAGCTATCAGGCAAGAAAAAGAAATAAAGGGTTTTCAATTAGGAAAGGAGGAAGTCAAACTGTCCCTATTTGCAGATGACATGATTGTTATCTGGAAGACCCCATCGTCTCAGCGCAAAATATTCTGAAACTTATAAGCCACTTCAGAAAAGTCTCACACAAAAATCAATATGCAGAAATCACAAGCATTCCTATATACCAATAACAGACAAACAGCCAAATCAAGAGCAAACTCCCATTCACAACTGCTACAAAGAGAATGAAATTCTGAGGAATACAACTAACAAAGGATGTAAAGAATCTCTTCAAGGAGAACTACAATCCACTGCTCAACAAAATAACAGAGGACACAAAGAGATGGAGAAACATTCCATGCTCATGGTTAGGAAGAATTAATATTGTGAAAATGGCCATACCGCCCAAAGTAATCTATAGATTCAACACTATCCCCATCAAGGTACCAATGGCCTTCTTCACAGAACTGGAAAAAAACACTTTAAACTTCATATGGAATCACAAAAGAGCCCACATAGCCAATCCTAAGCAAAAAGAACAAAGCCGGAGGCATCACACTGCTGGAATTCAAACTATACTACAAGGCTACAGTAATCAAAACAGCATGGTACTGGTACCAAAGCAGAGACAGAGACCAATGGACCAGAACAGAGTTCTCTGAAGCAACAACACACATCTACAACTATCTGATCTTTGACAAACCTGACAAAAACAAGCAATGGGGAAAGGACTCCATATTTAATAAATGGTGTTGGGAAAACTGGCTAGCAATGTGCAGAAAGCAGAAAGTGGACCTCCTACCTGTCACCTTACACTGAAATTAACTCCAGATGAACTAAAGATTTAAACATCAAACCTAACACCATAAAAACACTAGAAG
>NW_022454524.1:0-863 GCF_009761245.1 Sapajus apella
TGGGAGGGCACAGGCTGGTGGGGGCTCTGCAGTGGGAGGGCACAGGCGGGGGGGGGCCCTGTGCAGGGGGAAGGCACAGGCTGGGGGGGGGCTCTGCCGTCAGCACAGGATGTTGGGCCCAGGGGCAGGCATCTGGGCAGACAGCGCAGCCCCTGCTGCAGGCTTTTCCCTCCACTGAAAAGCCGCTGCCTGCCCAGCACCCAGGTTGGGCCGTGAACCCAGCCCCATCTCCCATACTTTGGACTGAGGTTCTGAACCCCAGGCTGTGGCATTTATAATGCAGGGTGGACGTCACTTTCTGTAGGAAAGGGCCCTTGACTCCAGTGAAATTCTTGCAGAAGTGGATGACTCCATCCTTTCCTCCAAGGAAAATAAAGCCCCACCAGTCAGGCTAGGCAGAAGCAGAGAGAGCTCTGTTTCAATGATAGTCTGTGGAAATCTCAGGATGTCTGCAGATGTGTTTGGGGGCGACATCTATAGGCCACATGAGATTGTCCTTCCATGGTTGTGGGGGTGTTCTCTGGAGACAAGAAGACCCATAGAGATCCTCAGAATTTGGAAAGGGGGCCAGGTGCAGTGGTTCACACCTGTAATCCCAGCACTTTGGGAGGCTGAGGCGGGAGGATCACAAGGTCAGGAGTTCAAGACCACCCTGACCAATATAGTGAAATCCTGTCTCCACTAAAAATACAAAAAATTAGCTGGGCGTGATGGCAGTCGCCTGTAATCGCAGCTACTTGGTAATCCCAGCTACTTGGGAGGCTGTGGCAGAATTGCTTGGACCTGGAAGGTGGAGGCTGCAGTGAGCCAAGATTTCGCCATTGCACTCCAGCCTGGGCGACAGAGCGAGACTCCATCTCAAA
>NW_022454525.1:0-1014 GCF_009761245.1 Sapajus apella
ATTCACTACCCACTTAGACCTTCTCTTTTCCCTCTAGTATTTAGATATTCTAGGTATTTCCAAGGTTTGAAGCATTAACTAGAGTCATGCATATGAAAACACGTTGCAAGCCTTAAAGAACTAAAGAAATACATGTTGTTGTTTACTATGTGACTCACATTCAAGGGAATGCCCAAGGCATCATTCAGTAATGAATCTAGTTTGAAGAAATTGTCAGGAACGGCAAATGTACTGAATACAAGTGGCTCAGAGCAGGCTCAGAAACCAGTGTCCCCTCCTGGAGAAGCGAGTACCTCTGGACAGCACTCTAGACTAAAACCGGGTAAGAAAAAATATTTAGGGGACTTCAATCCCTCTATGTCCTCTAGAAAGGTTGATGAGTATGGTCTCCATATGTGGGGTAGACTTTGGATAGCCTGGGCTTAAGCTGGACTCAGTTGTGAGACCAAAAGTTAGATGCAGCATTTTGTTAAAATTATTTATTTATTTTTTCACTGAGAACAAGTGTCACTCTGTCACCCAGGATGAGTGCAGTGGTGTGATTTGGGTTCACTGCAACCTCTGCCTCCCAGATAATAACAATTCTCGTGCTTCAGTCACCCAAGTAGCTGGAATTATAGGTATGCACCACCAAGCCCAGCTAATTTTTGTATTTTTAGTAGAGACAGGGTATCACCATATTGGCCAGGCTGGTTTCGAACTCCTGGTCAAGTGACCTGCTCACCTCAGCCTCCCAAAATGCTGGGATTACAGGCTTGAGCCACCATGTCATGCCTTGGATACAGTATTGTATGTAGCATGTAGCAACATTAACTTTGAAGTCACTCACTTGGGTTATAATCCACATGGAAGCATTGGGGCCTTGGGCAAATCATAAAATCTCTGAGCTCTTGAATGGTAATCTGTAAAATGAGATCAAGTACATATAGTGCATATATTGTTTGAAATAATTAAATATAAATAAATTGATACATGCAAAGTGTTCAATAAGTACCTCTCTGATAATAGATATTC
>NW_022454526.1:0-414 GCF_009761245.1 Sapajus apella
ACCTTGTGATCCACCTGCCTCGGCCTCCCAAAGTATTGGGATTACAGATGGGAACCACCATGCCCCACCTGTGCATAGGTATTTATGCAAATGTCAAGGCTCTGACAATGACTGTGCTTCTCTTCTCTTCCTCCTTAACACCTCACCCTCAGCAAGCTCCCCTCACGCTAATGGCTGGCGCTGACTCATTACAACAAAGTGTTCCAATAGTGACAGAGTGGGTTTGAGTAAAATGGAACCGTTGAGTTAAAAACTGAAATACTAGGAAAAGTTTATTTTAATCTTTTTCTAACCCCAAATTAGGCTGCTTGGCAATTCAGATGTAGTAGACATATGCTATATAGAGTATTTTTTTCCTTCTTCTTCTTTTTTAATACAGAATAAGGTGGGGTCTTATTCTGTCACCCAGGCTGG
>NW_022454526.1:514-1014 GCF_009761245.1 Sapajus apella
GCTGGGATTACAGGCTTGAGCCACCGCGCCCGGCCTTCTTCTTTTTTAATACAGAATAAGGTGGGGTCTTATTCTGTCATCCAGGCTGGAGTGCAGTTGTGTGATCATAGCTCACTGCATCGTCAAACTCCCTTGGCTCAGCAGATCCTCCTGCTTCAGCCGCCTGAGTAGTGAGAACCACAGGTGCACACCACCACACTGGGTTAATATTTTTTTTTGAGTCTTGCTCTGTTGCCCAGGCTGGAGTGCACTGGCGTGATCTTGACTCACTGCAACCTCCACCACCTAGGTTCAAGGGATTCTCCTGCCTCAGCCTCCTGAGTAGCTGGATTACAGCCACACGCCACCACATCTGTAATTTTAAAAATTTTTTGAGAGATGGGGTTTTGCTGTTGCCCAGGCTGGTCTCAAAGTCCTGGGCTCAAGTCATCCATTTTTTTCTTCTATTTTTATTTTTATTTTTATTTATTTATTTATTTATTTTTATTTTTTATTTTTTG
>NW_022454527.1:0-1014 GCF_009761245.1 Sapajus apella
GCTAAGGTGGGAGAGCTGCTTGAGGCCAGGAGTGGCCAGGAGTTGGAGACTAGGCTTTTAGACCCTGCTTTAAAAATTAAAAGAGAAGGCTGGGCACAGTGGCTCCTGCCTGTAATCCCAGCATGTTGGCGGGGGGGGGGGGGGAGTGGCAAGGCAGGTGGATTGCTTGAGGCCAGGAGTTCAAGACCAGCCTAGTCAACACAGCAAGACCCCATCTCAAACTTTTTTTTTTTTTTTTTTGAGACAGGGTTTCAGTCTGTCACCCAGGCTGGAGTGCAGTGGTTAAGATCTTGGCTCATTCAACGTCCGCCTCCTAAGCTCAGTTGATCCTCCCACCTCAGCCTCCCAAGCAGCTGGGACTACAGGTATGTGTCACCATCCCTGGCTAATTTTTTTGCATATTTTGTAGAGACAGGGTTTTGCCATTTTACCCAGGCTAATCTTAGAATCCTGGGTTCAAGTGACCTGCCCACCTCAGCCTCCCAAAGTGCTAGTATTACATGGGGGCATGAGCCACTGAGCCTGGCCCCCATCTCTACACATTTTTTTTTTTTTTTGAGATGGAGTTTGACTCTTGTTGCCCAGCCTGGAGTGCAATGGTGTAATCTTGGCTCACCGCAACCTCCACTTTCCAGGTTCAAACGATTCTCCTGCCTCAGCCTCTTAAGTAGCTGGGATTACAGGCATGGGCCACCACGCACGGCTAAGTTTTGTATTTTTAGTAGAGATGGGGTTTCTGCAGGTTAGTCAGGCTGGTCTCGAACTCCCAACCTCAGGTGATCCACCTGCCTTGGCCTCCCAAAGTGCTGGGATTACAGGCGTGAGCCACCACGCCCAGCCTTTTTTTTGAGATGGAGTCTTGCTCTGTTGACCAGGCTGGAGTGCAATGGTATGATCTTGGCTCACTGCAACCTCCACCTCCTGGGTTAGGCAATTCTCCTGCCTCAACCTTTTGAGTAGATGGGAATACAGGTGTGTGCCACCATGCCTGGCTAATTTTTGTACTTTTAGTAG
>NW_022454528.1:0-1014 GCF_009761245.1 Sapajus apella
AGACACAAGGAAAACCAAAAACAGGGATAACACAACTATGGAATTCAATTCTATTCATATGCTGTCACCTGCATAAAGAGCCCCAGATTTGGGTTGTCTTGGTTGTAAAACAAGAGACCAAGTTAGTGGGTGTTGAAGTCAGATTAGCCCAAAAGTGAATGGCAGAGAGTACCATGATGTCTATGAAGGGCTGCTGGGGTCACTTTGATTATAGCCCAAGCAGAGACAGGGCAAGGAAGGACATGTGAGCAGAATTTGGGGCCTCAAACAGGGGATGTGATTCATGCAGCCCAGGAAATGCTCCCGAAAGCCAGAGTCGACCCCCCTTGGAGGCAGGTCCCTCATGGAGGCAGAGCAAGGCACGTTAGATTTGAGACCAGCTGTGCGACCCTGGGCTGGTTTCCTTACACACAATGGAAGTGTTAATGGCTGTGCCAAAGGCTGCGTGAGGATAGCGGAAGCAACCTGTTGGAGCACCTGTGTACCGAGCGTCATCACATCACAAGAACATCTTTTCTTCCAGAGCTGTCACCTTGGAAGGTCCTTGGCCACTAAAGGCAGCGATAATGATAACAGCAGCAAATCATCATTTATGGCTGATGATGGAGGGCTAGCGGGTAGGGCTCCTAGGTTCTTGATAAGAATGAGGGTCTGGGGACTCCTGGGGGCAGCTGAGTGAGTCCTATAGGACTCCTGGGTCCCCAGGGACCAAGCCTGTCTTCAGTGGCACTGAGCCTAGGCTGGGATGCTGGGGCAGACACTGGAGCATCAGCAGGACAACAGCCACAGAGGCTGTGGACCCATCAGAGGTGGCAGGTGTAGGATCATCTGTCCACCAAGTAGAGTCACCAGGCCTGGCTGACCATTGCCCCCACAGACGATGCCCTGTCCCTTGCCTCGCACTTTGACAGGGCAGTGGCTGGCACCTGGGGCCTCATGGAGCATCACCCTAAGACCTCTGTGTCCCGGTCATTGAATGGGAACTTGAGTCACTCAGGGCCACTGGAACAAGGA
>NW_022454529.1:0-1014 GCF_009761245.1 Sapajus apella
CCAGCCCAGCCCTGACCCTGCAGCTCTGGGAGAGGAGCCCAGCCCCAGAATTCCCAGGTGTTTCTATTCAGTGATCAGCACTGAACACAGAGGACTCACCATGGAGTTTGGGCTGAGCTGGGTTTTCCTTGTTGCTATTTTAGAAGGTGATTCACGGGAAACTAGAGAGACTGAGTGTGTGTGGACATGAGTGAGGGGAACAGTGGGTATGTGTGGCAGTTTCTCACCAGGATGTCTCTGTGTTTGCAGGTGTCCAGTGTGAGGTGCAGCTGGTGGAGTCTGGGGGAGGCTTGGTCCAGCCTGGGGGGTCCCTGAGACTCTCCTGTGCGGCCTCTGGATTCACCTTCAGCAGCTATCACATGCACTGGGCCCGCCAGGCTCCAGGGAAGGGGCTGGAGTGGGTCGCGTACATTAGTTATAATGGGGGTAGCACATACTACGCAGACTCCGTGAAGGGCCGATTCACCATCTCCAGAGACAACGCCAAGAACTCGCTGTATCTGCAGATGAGCAGCCTGAGAGCCGAGGACACGGCCGTGTATTACTGTGCGAGACACAGTGCGGGGAGGCCCGTGTGAGCCCGGACACAAACCTCCTGCAGGAACGCTGGGGGGCATCAGCGGCAGGGGGCGCTCAGGAGCCACCGATCAGAGTCAGCCCCAGAGGCAGGTGCAGATGGAGGCTGATTTCCTGTCAGGATATGGGTCTTCATCTCCTTCTGACAGTTTCTCTAGTGAACCTCTCTAAGTTTAGAATTCTGTGTTTCCTAATGTCATCTCTACATATTTTTTAAAAGATCATTTTAACATGTGGACCTATTCTCACATGCAGCAAATGCAGATGACCTTACAGAGATGAAAAGTCCTCAACCAGGGTCACCAGCATCAGAGTCCTGAGGAAGCTCAGTGGTGCCTGGTGAGTTTTCTCCAATCAGACCCAGGACGGAAACCTCAGGGAGATTCCTGGGCTAGAACAGTCGTTAGGAATTTTGGCCTCAGACAATAGAGAGGCTGG
>NW_022454530.1:0-1014 GCF_009761245.1 Sapajus apella
GGAATACAACTTACAAGGGATATGAAGGACCTATTCAAAGAGAACTACAAACCACTGCTCGAGGAAATAAGAGACGACACAAACAAATGAAAAAATATTCCATGCTCACAGATAAAAAGAATCAATGTCGCAAAAATGTCCATTCTGCCCAAAGTAATTAATAGATTGAATGCTATTACTATCAAGCTACCATTGACTTTCTTCAAAAAATTAGAAAAAACTACTTTAAATTTCATAGGTAACCAAAAAAGAGCCCATATAGCCAAGACAACCCTAAGCAAAAGGAACAAAGCTGAAGGCATCACACTACCTGACTTTAAACTATACTACAAAGCTACGGTAATCAAACAGCATGGTACTGGTACCAAAACAAACACATAGACCAATGGAATAGAGCAGAGGTCTCAGAAATGATGCCACACATCTACAACTATCTGATCTTTAACAAACCTGACAAAAACAAGCAATGGGGAAAGGATTCCCTATTTAATAAATGGTGTTGGCAAAACTGGCTAGCCATATGCAGAAAACTGAAACTCGATCACTTTAGTACACTTTATACAAAAATTAACTCAAGATGGATTACAGACTTAAATGTAAGACCTAAAACCATAAAAACCCTAGAAGAAAACTTAGGCAGTACCATTCAGGACATAGGCATGGGCAAAGACTTCACGACTAAAACACCAAAAGCAATGGCAACAAAGGCCAAAATTCACAAATGGGATCTAATTAAACTAAAGAGTTTTTTCACAGCAAAAGAAACAATCATCAGAGTGAACAGGCAACCTACAGAACGGGAGAAATTTTTTGTAGTCTATCCATAGGAAAAAGGCTAATATCCAAAATCTACAAGGAGCTTAAACAAATTTACAAGAAAAAAACAAACAACCCCATCAAAAAGTGCGTGAAGGTTATGAACAGACACTTCTCAAAAGGAGACATTTATGCGGCCAATAAACATATGAAAAAAGCTCATCATCACTGGTCATTAGAGAAATGCAAATTAAAACC
>NW_022454531.1:0-1014 GCF_009761245.1 Sapajus apella
ATGTCTGCAACAATTGTATAGATAGCTTTTGCTGAATTGCTGCCTTTAACATGTCATGAATAATTTATTTTCCTCGGAAAATTTTCTTTTCACTGTTCTCCTGAACAGCCCCTACATGCCTGTCAATCTAGCTCTTCTGCCGACCCCTTCTATGTGATGCCGAACCGGAAGGCACATGTGAGCAATTAGATATTCAGAAGATACTGTGAAGATGCTGACCCCTTTAAAAGATGTATGGACATTCGAGCACACCCAAATGGACCAAGAAATGTTCTGGGGTTGAGAAATCACAGTTGTCATGCGTAGCTTGATCAGTGTGTATGAATGGCAGTATGGATGTGTGAATAGAAACAGTGAGTGGTGAGCTGCAGAGACCGAATGGGCCACGGGAAGCTGTGTGTCCTCTAACCAGCATGGGATGCTGTGGAACTGTCCTGTGGTCCCTACACAGCTGCTCAGTAAGGACCATTCAAACAAAGAAACCCAGGCCTTGGGACGAAGGCCCCATGCTCACTGATGGAGACTATGCAGCTCTGTCCTCCCCTGGCCTGGCAGAATACCTGGAGCAGGGACCCAAGTCCAGTCTCAGCAGGTGCTTCCTCCCTGGGCCTTCACAAGAAAGAAAGCAAACTTTCCTCTTCCTGTCTGTAGTGTGAGCTGAACTACAGTTCAGGGTTCAGGGAGGAGCTGGGCAGTCTCTTGGAAGAAACACATTTGCATGAGCAGCCCCTGCTCTGCAGAGTGGGAAGAAAAAGGGGCCTCGGGCAGCCTAGCCACACTGTGGGGTTGGGCTGAATCCACCATGGTTTAGACTTCTCTTTTTCCCCACTTCTGTCTCACTGCACAGGTAGGGACAGGTTCCAGAGACCAGGGGCAGCCACTCAGCATGATTCTGGCCATTCTGGCAGAGATCCATAAAACATTTCACCCTAGGAGGTGTGTTTTCAGGTTTCCTCTCTCAGTCTGAGCTGACACAGCCAGCCTCTCTCTCTGCATGTCCTGGAGCATCAGCCC
>NW_022454532.1:0-863 GCF_009761245.1 Sapajus apella
TGGGAGGGCACAGGCTGGTGGGGGCTCTGCAGTGGGAGGGCACAGGCGGGGGGGGGCCCTGTGCAGGGGGAAGGCACAGGCTGGGGGGGGGCTCTGCCGTCAGCACAGGATGTTGGGCCCAGGGGCAGGCATCTGGGCAGACAGCGCAGCCCCTGCTGCAGGCTTTTCCCTCCACTGAAAAGCCGCTGCCTGCCCAGCACCCAGGTTGGGCCGTGAACCCAGCCCCATCTCCCATACTTTGGACTGAGGTTCTGAACCCCAGGCTGTGGCATTTATAATGCAGGGTGGACGTGACTTTCTGTAGGAAAGGGCCCTTGACTCCAGTGAAATTCTTGCAGAAGTGGATGACTCCATCCTTTCCTCCAAGGAAAATAAAGCCCCACCAGTCAGGCTAGGCAGAAGCAGAGAGAGCTCTGTTTCAATGATAGTCTGTGGAAATCTCAGGATGTCTGCAGATGTGTTTGGGGGCGACATCTATAGGCCACATGAGATTGTCCTTCCATGGTTGTGGGGGTGTTCTCTGGAGACAAGAAGACCCATAGAGATCCTCAGAATTTGGAAAGGGGGCCAGGTGCAGTGGTTCACACCTGTAATCCCAGCACTTTGGGAGGCTGAGGCGGGAGGATCACAAGGTCAGGAGTTCAAGACCACCCTGACCAATATAGTGAAATCCTGTCTCCACTAAAAATACAAAAAATTAGCTGGGCGTGATGGCAGTCGCCTGTAATCGCAGCTACTTGGTAATCCCAGCTACTTGGGAGGCTGTGGCAGAATTGCTTGGACCTGGAAGGTGGAGGCTGCAGTGAGCCAAGATTTCGCCATTGCACTCCAGCCTGGGCGACAGAGCGAGACTCCATCTCAAA
>NW_022454533.1:0-1014 GCF_009761245.1 Sapajus apella
TTGCCTGCATTCCCTGAAAGAGTATAAATATTGGGTCCTGGTGACTTCAACTGATTCTTCCAAATTGTAGAAATTTATCAATGTATCAGATAAACTCAGTTTCAGAACGATCAAGGAAAAATATTCGGCCAAATAATGTGGCAGATTAACAGAGGTACGATTTCTAGCCCAAGGGCTGAAAATGGACTTAGAGTAACTGTCTTTAAACTGAACTCACAGAATGCAAAAGTGGCAAGTTCAGAAATAAAACACAGAACAGAACTTTAAGTCCATTTTAAACCCCCAGGCTAGAAATCGCACCACTGTTAATCTGCCACATTATTTGGCCTAACATTTTTCCTTGATTATTCTGAAACTGAGTTTATCTGATACACTGATAAATTTCTACAGTTTGGAAGAGTCAGTTAAAGTCACCAGGACCCAATATCTATACTCTTTCAGGGAATGCAGGCAAATGTGTTATTCCATTTGTAAATCATATTAGTGATCTCCTATTAATGTCATATTTATGAAAGTATCATGAAGATGCCAAATGCCAAACATGGAGATGGTCAGTAACTAGGAATCTCCACTTCAGGGAGCACACATACATATGTCCCTCCATCCTAACAATGGGACGTATTTTGGCACACAGACATTAGAACTTCATGAAGTTTCAACTGTTGATTCTTTCCCAAGCATCATAAAGTTATGATTTAGGCAATGCCTGACTAAAAGAATTCATTCATAATGTGGAGGCACATTAACATAAATCTTGCACAAAATATGCCTCTAACTGAAACTGAAAGATATCAAAACATATTTCACTCTTGGTAAAGAACTTGGTAAGGAAATACAACTGTGATTGTACAGACACTTTTCCTGATAATACTTTGACATTCACAAACAGTAGATGGCATGCAGTCTATAAACATTTTAAGTTGCATAAACTTGATTTTCAAATATAGTACAATTCTCCCTACTGAGGCTCCTTTTTGTTTCAGCCAAGTACTCTCACATATATTAGTTTATAAT
>NW_022454534.1:0-1014 GCF_009761245.1 Sapajus apella
TAACTCTGTAAGTTTAATATACACCTTGACAATCATCCTGCTACATAGCTCCGTTTTTGTTTTAGAGCCAGATATTTCTCATTAAACCCTATACTCCCATTCATTCAGGAATATCCAAACCCAGCTTTTTGGAGAAACGTGTTTCTAACTCGCAGGATCTAAACATAGATGCAACTTCCGAAGGTGAACGAGTACACAGTGTAGCAGTTTGAAACAGACTTTTCTCATATGATTTAGATGCGATCTTATAGCTAATTCTGAAGAGTCTGTATATGGCTGGAAATATCTCTTTCCAGATTCTACAAAGAACGGGTTAGTGAACTGCTACATTCAAAAAATTGTTTAACTCTGTAAGTTTAATATACACTTTGACAATCATTCTGCTACATAGCACCTTTTTTGTATTACAGACAGATATTTCTCATTAAACCCTATACTCCCATTCACTCAGGAATATCCAAACGCAGATTTTTGGAGAAACGTGTTTCTAACTCGCAGAATGTACACATAGATTCAACTTCCGAAGGTGAAGGAACACACAGTGGAGCAGTTTGAAAGAGACGTTTCTCGTATGATTTAGATGCGATCTTAAAGCTAATTATTAAGAGTCTGTATATGGCTGGAAATATCACTTTCAAGATTCTCCAAAGAAAGAGTTAGTGAACTGCTACATTCAAAAAATTGGTTAAGTCTGTAAGTTTAATATACACCTTGACAATGATTCTGCCACATAGCTCCGTTTTTGTTTTAGAGCCAGATATTTCTCATTAAACCCTATACTCCCATTCAGTTAGGAATATCCAAACCCTGCTTTATGGAGAAACGTGTTTCTAACTCGCAGGATCTAAACATAGATGCAACTTGCGAAGCTGAGCGAATACACAGTGGAGCAGTTTGAAAGATACGTTTCTCGTATGATTCAGATGCGGTCTTAAAGCTAATTCTTAAGAGTCTGTATATGTTTGGAAATATCTCTTTCCAGATTCTCCAAAGAAACGGTTAGTGAACTGCTAC
>NW_022454535.1:0-1014 GCF_009761245.1 Sapajus apella
GTCTTCTGAAGGTGAACGAACACAGAGTGGAGCAGTTTGAAATAGACGATTCTCGTATGATTCTGATGCGATCTTAATGCTAATTCTTAGGACTCGGTATATGGCTGGAAATATCTCTTTCCAGATTCTCCAAAGAAATGGTTAGTCAACTGCTACATTCACACAATTGTTTATTTCTGTAAGTTTAATATACACCTTGACAATCATTCTGCTACATAGTTCCGTTTTTATTTTAGAGCCAGATATTTCTCATTAAACCCTATGCTCCCATTCACTCAGGAATATCCAAACGCAGCTTTTTGGAGAAATGTGTTTCTAACTCGCAGAATCTAAACATAGATGCAACTTACGAACGTGAACGTACACACAGTCGAGCAGTTTGAAAGAGACGTTTCTCGTATGATGTAGATGAAATCTTAAAGGAATTATTAAGAGTCTGTATATGGCTGCAAATATCTCTTTCCAGATTCTCCAAAGAAAGGGTTAGTGAACTGCAACATTCACACAATTGTTTAACTCTGTAAGTTTAATATACACCTAGACAATCATTCTGCTACATAGCTTCGTTTTTGTTTTAGAGAGAGATATTTCTCAAACCCTATATTCGCATTCACTCATGAATATCCAAACGCAGCTTTTTGGAGAAACGTGTTTCTAACTCGCAGAATATAAACATAGATGTGTCTTCTGAAGGTGAACGAAAACAGAGTGGAGCAGTTTGAAAGAGACGTTTCTCGTATGATTCAGATGCCATCTTAAAGCTAATCCTTAAGAGTCTGTATAGGGCTGGAAATATCTCTTTCCAGATTCTCCAAAGAAATGGTTAGTCAACTGCTACATTCACACAATTGTTTAACTCTGTAAGTTTAATATACACCTTGACAATCATTCTGCTACATAGTTCCGTTTTTGTTTTAGAGCCAGATATTTCTCATTAAACCCTATACTCCCATTCACTCAGCAATATCCAAACGCAGCTTTTTGGAGAAACGTTTTTCTAACTGACAGAATCTA
>NW_022454536.1:0-1014 GCF_009761245.1 Sapajus apella
GGTGACGGGCTATCGGGCCACAGAGTATTCACATCATATCAAAGTATTATCACTGCAGAGATCCCTTATTAATTGCCCAGGGGAAGATGTGCCTTTACAAAGGAGAGGTTGAGAGGTCTTCCATCCACCACCACCACCAAGTCATCAACATTATTAACACTAATACTGGGGCAGCCTGATGTCACATGCCTCCGGGTGGAATGTAACATGAAATATACAGCGCCACTTAAGGCATATTCTTGGCATAAAACAGGGTATCTGAATCTAATAACTGCCCCGGACCAAACTGCTCCAGCTGGGAGCAGTTATTAGAAAACAGGGGTCAGTGAAACAATTCAAACACCGCAAGGAAATATCCAGACAACTCCTGAATGTGGGGCACTCCACGCAACAAGCAGCCAGGACTCTTCAAAAAGTCAGAAACATTAAAAACAAAAAAAAAGGGGGGTATGTGTATGTATAGGAGGAGATTATTCTAGAAATAAAAGTGACTGAAAACATAACCAACACAATGTGTGGACCTTGATTGGATCTTAGTTTTTAAAGACTCCAGCTATAAAAGACTTGTGACATTTGGGGAAATGTGACTATGGACTGGATATGAGGTGGTATCATGGAGTTATGTACTTGCAGAAAACGACAAAGATGAGGATGAAGATGTTCATGTTGTGGAGGCTGAGAAGATACAGGAATCACGTGCCCCCAGGTAACACTGAATAATCAGGAGCAAGTAATGCGTGGTAAAGTATGGAAAAGGTCTAGAAGCACACCCTCTGTGGGGTCTCCCATGGGCCAAAAGCCCACATTCCCTTGGCCACAATATGTTCAGTTCAACCTAACTTAAACACAGGGTGTGGCAGCTGTTGTGGTTCTTTGTATGTGCTGAGTGCCGTGTCTGAATTTTACAGGGATAACTGAGTCTCTTCATTCCGTGCTCCTTTCTGCCCAGTGTGATGAATACCAGCTGCTGTCTTTCTGTCCAGTTCCCATGGCAGCCATCCTCTGTTGCAGAGA
>NW_022454537.1:0-1014 GCF_009761245.1 Sapajus apella
TTTCGTGTGAGTTGTTTAACAGTGTTGTGCCAGCCAACAGGAGGGGAAGACAGACTCACAGAAGGGTGTTCACTTAGAAGAAAGCAACACTAGGGCCGGATGCAGTGGCTCACACCTGTAATCCCAGCACTTGGGGAGGCCAAAGCGGGTGGATCACAAGGTCAAGAGATCGAGACCATCCCGGTCAACATGGTGAAACCCCGTCTCCACTAAAAATACAAAAATTAGCTGGGCATGGTGGCACACACCTGTAGTCCCAGCTACTTGGGAGGCTGAGGCAGGAGAATTGCTTGAACCCAGGAAGGCAGAGATTGCTGTGAGCCAAGATCATGCCATTGCGCTCCAGCCTGGTAACAAGAGAGAAATTCTGTCTAAAGAAAAAAAAAAGAAAGAAAGAAAGAAAGAAAGAAAGAAAGAAAGAAAGCAACACCAATGATCCAAACAGCTTCCTGAATTTGTGTTAAGAAAGCCTTATCATAAGTGCCATAATTCCAATTAACCTACCAAAATAATGTAATTACATTTAGTTTTGTAAGGTATACAACAGTGATCTCCTATTTTGGTGTCAGTTTTTCAATAAAGTTTTGATTATGGGCAAAAAAAAAATCTCTTCTTGTCTATCTGTCTCCTATCTATCTATGTATGTATCTATCTGCATGCTATAAGTTGGATCTCTCTGGAGAACCTGACTAATACAGTTAGGGTTACTAATACTCATACAGGGTTTCACCATGATGGCCAGGCTGGTTTTGAACTCCTGACCTCAGATGATCCACCCACCTTGGCCTTCCAAAGTGCTAGGATTACAGGTGTGAGCCACCACGCCCAGTCAGATAACATGGTCTTTAGGTCTCTCCCAGCTCTGAGGTTCTGTGAATCTAAGAAACTCTAGTCCCTCCCCTACATCCCCACACTGGGCTGGCTCAGCCTCAGGGAGGCCTGGCTGAGCTGGGGCCCTCACCCAAGGTCTCTGCTCCACTGCTCAGAAAAGGTGTTGTGGAAGGCTGGATCTCA
>NW_022454538.1:0-1014 GCF_009761245.1 Sapajus apella
AAATAAATAAAATAAAAAGCTGGACACCATGGCTCACACCTGTAATCCCAGCACTTTGGGAGGCCGAAGCATGTGGATTACTTGAGGTTAGGAGTTCGGATCAGCCTGATCAACATGCTGAAAACCCCATCTCTACTACAAATACAAAAAAATTAGCCAGGCATGGTGGCACCCACCTGTAATCTCAGTTACTCAAGAGGCTGAGGCAAGAGAACCACTTGAACCCGGGAGGCAGAGGATGCAGTGAGCCACGATTGCACCACTGTACTCCAGCCTGGGTGATAGAATGAGATTCCATCTCAAAAAAAGAAAAAAATGTATTTTAAAAATATGTTGCTAGTCCGGGCGCGGTGGCTCAAGCCTGTAATCCCAGCACTTTGGGAGGCCGAGGCGAGTGGATCACGAGGTCAGCAGATCGAGACCATCCTGGTCAACATGGTGAAACCCCGTCTCTACTAAAACTACAAAAAATTAGCTGGGCATGGTGGTGCGTGCCTGTAATCCCAGCTACTCAGGAGGTTGAGGCAGGAGAATTGCCTGAACCCAGGAGGCGGAGGTTGCGGTGAGCCGAGATAGCTCCATTGCACTCCAGCCTGGGTAACATGAGTGAAACTTCCTCTCAAAAAAAAAAAAAAAAAAATATGTTGCTAAGGTTATTAGCTGAAAATAAGTGAGAATATATTTACACAGATAATAAAAATGCTTTTCAAAGTGGATACAAGATACAAAATGTATCACTGACAAAGTCAGATAATGTACATTATCTAAAAGATAAACAACTCTGTGCTTCAAAAGTTATGCAGCATACAGGAGTGTTACTAGTGGAGGGTGTCCAGGTTCTTGGCATCTTGAACAAAGAGTTAGATAAAATGCACAAAGCAAGAAAAGACTGAAGCAACAAAAGCAGAGATTTGCTGAAAACAAAAGAACACTCCACAGAGTAAAGGAAGGCCCGCACAGAGACTCAAGAGTTCAGTTATAGAATTTCCGGGTGTGGCCGGGCGCGGTGGGCTC
>NW_022454539.1:0-1014 GCF_009761245.1 Sapajus apella
AACATACCAAAACTTACAGGATACAGTAAAGGCGATACTCAGAGGGAAATGTATAGCTGCCAATGCCTACATCAAAAAAGAAACATGCAGTGCGTAGTGGGTCATGCCTGTAATCCCAGCACTTTGGGAGGCCAAGGAGGTTGGATCATGAGGTCAAAAGATCCAGACCATCCTGCCCAACATGGTGAAACTCCATCTCTACTAAAAATATAAACATTAGCTGGGTGTGGTGGCACATTCCTGTAATCCCAGCTACTCAGAAGGCTGAAGCAGGAGAATTGCTTGAATCCGGGAGGCAGACGTTGCAGTGAGCCGAGATTGTACCACTGCATTCCAACCCGGTGACACAGTCTCAAAAAAAAAAAAAAAAAAAAGGAAGAAAGAAAAAATAGGTCAAATAAACTGACTTCACCCGTTATGGCTCAAGAAAAAGAACGAACTAAACTAAAAGCTAACACAAAGAGGGAAATAAAGATTAGAGTCGAAATAAATAAAAACAGATCATGGAAAAACAATGGTGAGATCAATGGAACCAAAAGTTAGTTTTTTGAAAAAAAATCCATTTAGACAAACCGTTAGCTCGACTCACTCACACACACACACACACACACACACACACACACACACACAGGCAGACACGAGAAGATGCAAATAATCAAAATTAGAAATGCAAGCAGAGATATTGCTCCTGAACAAACAGAAATAAGAAGCGATATATGAGAATACTATAAACAATGGTACACCAAAAACTGGATAACCTAGATGAAATGGACAGATACACAGAAACACACAAATTACATCAATTGACTCAAAAAGAAAGTCTTACCACATATCTAACAAGTAAAAACATTTAATCAAAACTGCTCCGCAAAGAAAAATCTAAAACCAGATGGATTTACTGGTGAAGTCTTCTAAAGATTTAAAGAAAAATTAATATCAATCCTTCTCAAACACTTCCAAAAAAATTAAAGTGCAGGGAAGACTTCCTAACTTCTTCAGATGCCAGCATTACCC
>NW_022454540.1:0-1013 GCF_009761245.1 Sapajus apella
GTTTGAAATAGATGTTTCTCCTGTGATTTAAACGCAGTCTTACCGCTAGGACTTAAATGCCTGTATAAGGCTGGAAATGTCTGTTTCCAGATTCTCCAACGAAAGGATTTCTGAACTACTGCAAACACACGTCAGTTTAACGCTGTAAGAAGATTGTACAGCTTGACAACCTTTCTGCCAGATAGCTGCGTTTTTGTTTTAGAGCAAGATATTTCTCATTACGGCCTTTAGTCTCAGTCATTCTGGAATATACAAACGCAGCTTTTAGAAGAAACGTGTTTCCAACTCGCTGAATCTAAACATAGATGCAACTTCCTAAGGTGAACGAACACAAAGCAGAGCAGTTTGTACTAGAGGTTTCTCCAGTGTTTTAAACACAGTCTTAGTGTTAGATCTCATATGCCTGTATATGACTGGAAATATCTCTCTCCAGATTCTCGAAGCAATGGATTTCTGAACTGCTGCAAACACACATCAGTTTAACTCTGCATGTTGATTGCACAGGTTGACAACCATTCTGCTAGATAGCTGCGTTTTTGTTATAGAGCAAGATAGTTCTCATTACCGCCTTTAGTCTCTGTCATTCTGGAATATCCAAAAGCAGCTTTTAGAAGAAACGTGTTTCTAACTCGCTGAATCTAAACATAGATGCAACTTCCTAAGGTGAACGAACACAAAGCACAGCAGTTTGAACTAGACGTTTCTCCAGTGTTTTCAACGCAGTTTTACCGTTAATTCTCCTGTGCCTGTATATGGCAGGAAATATCTGTCTTCAGATTCTCGAAGCAAAGGATTTCTGAACTTCTGTAAACACATATCAGTTTAACTCTGTATGTTAATTATACAGCTTGACAACCATTCCGCTAGATAGCTGCGTTTTTGTTTTTGAGCAAGATATTTCTCATTAAGGCCTTTAATCTCAGTCATTCTGGAATATCCAAATGCAGCTTTTAGAAGAAACGTGTTTCTAACTCGCTGAATCTAAACATAGATGCAACTTCCTAAGGTGAACT
>NW_022454541.1:0-1013 GCF_009761245.1 Sapajus apella
GGCCTCCCAAAGTGCTGGAATTATAGGCATGAGCCACTGCACCTGACCCTTGTTCCTTATTTCTAATAAATTAGAGCATCCTACCTCAAAGGCACAGGTCACTTTGGTGACTTTGTCAAATGTGTTCTAAATCTCTGGGGAGGTTTCTCTTTAAGATGCCTTCTACCATCAGTCAGTTGTGATGATATGGGGTAGTGCTCAAGCTGAGAGGTAGAATGCTGCAGCTTGGGAGATTGCGGCGAATCATGGTTGCCCAATTCATTCTTGGATGGCACGTATCTCTGGAAATTATTTCTTCATGTCCTCTTGCAACATTTGGGCATGGGCATGTGTTTTTAAATATGCCCAACAATATGTCATTGATTTATTTCACCAATGAGTGAAGGAAATCACCTAGAATTGGGAAAGAACCGGCTCTCAGAGATTCTGTGAGCTGTTTTCAACACAGCTTGGTCGTCTAAAGAAATCTGGATAGCTCATTTTCACTGGTAAAAATTTTCATAGTTTGGGCCTAAAGTGATCGATTTAGGTGTTTTTTTTTTTTTTTTTTTCCTGACAGAGTCGTACTCTGTTGCCCAGGCTGGAGCATCGTGGTACAATCTTGGCTCACTGCAACCTCTACCTCCCAGGTTCAAATGATTCTCGTGCCTCAGCCTCCCAAGTAGCTGGGATTACAGGCACCCACCACCATGCCCGGATAATTTTTGTGGTTTTAGTAGAGACAGGGGTTTCACCATGTTGGCACGACTGGTCTTGGACTCCTGACCTCAGGTGATCCATCCACCTTGGCCTCCCAAAATGTTGAAATTACAGGCATGAGCCACCATGCCGGGCCAATTTAGGTCTTTCAAGATACTGAAAATTTTGCTGCAAGATGTCACTTGAACAAACTTCCTGAAATCACAAATATGATGTATACTAAAATTATTCTTCATTTCAAAACTATATGTGAGCACTCTTGGCCTCGACAGTCATCTTAACTGTGTTTGGAAAAGCAGTGTCTCGTACTTGCT
>NW_022454542.1:0-436 GCF_009761245.1 Sapajus apella
CGTGTTTCTAACTCGTTGAATCTAAACATAGATGCAACTTCCTAAGGTGAACGAACACAAAGCAGAGCAGTTTGAACTAGATGTTTCTCCTGTGTTTTAAACGCAGTCTTACTGCTAGTTCTTAGAAGCCCGTATATGGCTGGAAATATCTGTTTCCAGTTTCTCCAACGAAAAGATTTCTGAACTACTGCACACACACTTCTCTTTAACTCTGTAAGAAGATTGTACAGCTTGACAACCATTCTGCTAGATAGATGCGTTTTTGTTTTAGAGCAAGATGTTTCTCATTACGGCCTATAGTCTCAGTCATTCTGGAATGTCCAAACGCAGCTTTTAGAAGAAACGTGTTTCTAACTCGCTGAATCTAAACATACAGGCAACTTCCTAAGGTGAACGAACACAAAGCAGAGCAGTTTGAACTAGATGTTTCTCCTGC
>NW_022454542.1:536-1013 GCF_009761245.1 Sapajus apella
TGTCCAAACGCAGCTTTTAGAAGAAACGTGTTTCTAACTCGCTGAATCTAAACATACAGGCAACTTCCTAAGGTGAACGAACACAAAGCAGAGCAGTTTGAACTAGATGTTTCTCCTGTGTTTTAAACGCAGTCTTACTGCTAGGTAATAAATGCCTGGGTAAGGCTGGAATTATCTTTTTCCAGATTCCCCAAAGAAAACATTTCAGAACCTCTGCACACACACATCAATTTAACTCCATAATATAATTTCTCAGCTTGACAACCATTCTGCTAGATAGCAGCGTTTTTGTTTTAGAGCAAGATATTTCTCATTACAGCCTTTAGACTCAGTCACTCTGGAATATCCAAACTCAGATTTTAGAACAAACGTTTTTCTAAATCGCTGAATCTAAAAATAGAGGCAACTTCCTAATTTCTCAGCTTGACAACCATTCTGCTAGATAGCTGCGTTTTTGTTTTAGAGGAAGATATTTCC
>NW_022454543.1:0-1013 GCF_009761245.1 Sapajus apella
GACATTATCAGAGCCCAGGGCCATTCAGTGGGGACTAGAACCATAGTAGAGACCTCTGTTGGAGCTGAGACCACAGAGGCAACATTACCGGTGCTTGAAATACTACAGGGAACACAGAAACATACTCTAGCTTCTTTCTTCCTTTTACTCCTCATTCTAGCGTTCATGACTTCCATTGGCTGTAGCTAGCTGGACCAGAGGTCCAAGCAGCCTGGGAAATGTACTTTCAGCCAAAGCAGAGTACTGGATTCCTATGAGAACAAACTGCAGGTGAACTGCATAGCACAACAAATTTAAGGTTTGTGTAATAAAGAATGCAGCCAAATTGCCTTGGAATTATTAGCCCCTTATTTGGTCAACCGTGTAATAATGTCGTAAGGTGACTACAAAATATTACTGTATTATTAGTGAAATTCTTGAACTTGACCTTCATTATTTTTGATATAAAAATTTTAGTGAATAGGTAATGCAGGCACATAAAACAAAATTCAAAATTATGAAAGTGTAGTGCCTCCAGCTTTGGAGCTTTGTTTGTTTCATTGTCTTTTGCTTTGTTTTGTTTTTGCTTAGAATTGGTTTGGCTATTTGGGCTCTTTTTCAGTTCTTTATGAATTTTAGAATACTTTTTTCTAATTCTATGAAAAATGATATTAGTAGTTTGATAGGAATAGCATTAAATCTGTAAATTGTTTTGGACAGTATGGCCATTTTTACAATATTTATTCTTCTAATCCATGAGTATGGAATGTTTTTCCACTTATTTGTGTCATCTCTGATTTCTTTCAGCAGCGTACTGTAGCTCTCCTTGTAGGAATCTTTCACTTCCTTGGTTAGCTGTATTCCTAAGCATTTTATTTCTTTGTGGCTGTTGTGAGTGGGACTGTGTTCTTGATTTCACTCTCAGCCTGGATGTTGTTGATGTATACAAATTCTACTGATTTGTAGAACAACCTATCAGGTACTATTCTCACTACCAGGGTGACAGGATTTGTACTCCAAACCTCAGTATTGAT
>NW_022454544.1:0-1013 GCF_009761245.1 Sapajus apella
AAAAAAAAAAAAAAAGAAGAAGAAGAAGACAGCTCAGAAGAGGGCAGGGATGAGACTAGGGGCAGACAGAGCATGCTCCCCACAGCCTCCTGCTGTCTGCGGGGCACCTGGAGCCCTGAGGCCTCGCTCCTGCCTGACCACCTGCCTGCTGGTTCCTCACCATCTGGCTTCTGGGGCTTCTTCAGCTCCCACTGCCCCCCAGAGTGAAGGCTGCTCGTCCACACCCACCTGGCCTCGGCGATGTCAGCAGCGTTTCCCCTGGACACCCTTTCCAGCTGCACGTAGACTGAGCAGTTGACCCGGCTCCACTCGGGGTCACAGACGGCCAGGAAGTTGGGGCGCAGGCGGCCGATAGTGTACTTGGCCAGGTCCATCAGAGACTGGCTCACGGCCTCCCTGAACAGGAAGGTCCCCAGCACCTTGTACACGGCAGCCACGTAGTTGTTGAAGTCGGAGCGGGAATAGAGCTGGTCTGTGTGCACCAGGTAGGCTTCTCCCACTGAGGCCTGTGCGTGGGGCAGCCACAGCGAACAGCGGGGGTCCCGGTCAGCCCGTGGGCCCTCACTGGGCCTCGGTCCTCCCCACAGACCTCCTCAAGGCTGCTGCAGAGCTGGGGACTCTCAAAGGGCCCTAGGCGGGCTCGGTGGCTCACGCCTGCCATCCCAGCACTTTGGGAGGCTGAGGCGGGCAGATCACCTGAGGTCGGGCATTCAAGACCAGCCAGAACAACATGGTGAAACCCGTCTCTATTAAAAATACAGAACTAGCCAGGTGTGATGACGCACGGCTGGAGTCCCAGCTACTGGGGAGACTGAGGCAAGAGAATCACTTGGACCCAGGAGGCGGAGGTTACAGTGAGCTGAGACCCTGCCATTGCACTCCAGCCTGGGCAACAAGAGCGAAACTCCATCTCAAAAAACAAAAGGGGGTTCCTATTAGCCACAAGTACCACTCGGGGCAAGGCTGTGTCCCCCAGCCTCCCACAGGCCTCCAGGCCACCCCCCATCAGGAAC
>NW_022454545.1:0-1013 GCF_009761245.1 Sapajus apella
GGCCAGGACAGGTCAAAAGGCAAGGACAAATGGCCAGGCGAAAAGGTCAGGCCCAGCCAAAAGTCCAGGCTTAAAGGCCAAGACAGGCCAAAAGGCCAGGGCAAAAGGCCAGGGCAAAAGGCCAGGACAAAAGGCCAGGTCAGACCAAGAGGCCAGGACACAAGGACAGGACAGGACAAAAGGCCAGGACAAAAGTCTAGGCCAGGCCAAGAGGGCAGGCCAAAAGGGCAAACAACAACAGGCCAGGACAGGCCCAAAGGCCAGGACAGGCCAAAAGGCCAGGACAGGCCAAAAGGCAAGGCCAAAAGGACAGGCGAAAAGGTCAGGCCAGGTCAAAAGGCCAGGCCATACCAAAAAGCAAGAAAAGGACAAAAGGCCAAGCCAAAAGATCAGGCCAGGTCAAAAGGCTAGGACAAAACTCAAGGATAGGCCAGGCCAGGACACAATACCAAGACTAGGACAAAAGGTCAGGCCAGGTCAAAAGGCCAGGCCAAAAGGCAAGGACAGGTCAGGCCAAGCCAAAAGGCCAGGTCAAAAAGCCAGGACAGGCCATAAGGCAAGGCCAAAAGGCCAGGACAGGCCAAAATGCAAGGCCAAAAGGCCAGGCCATGCCAAAGAGCAAGAACAGGATAAAAGGCCAGGCAAAAAGGTCAGGCCAGGTCCAAAGGCCAGGCCAAGAGGGAAGGCCAGGACAGGCCAGGACAAAAGGCCAGCACAGGCCAAAAGACAAGGCCAAAAGCCCAGGCGAAAAGGTGAAGCCCGGCCAAAATGCCAGGCCTAAAACAAGGACAGGCCAAAAGGCCAGGTCAGGCCAAAGACAAGACCAGGACAAAAGGTCAAAAGACCAGGCTGAAAGGCAAGGACTGGCCAGGCCAGGCCAAAAGCCCAGGACAAAAGGCCGTGACAGTCCAAAAGGCAAGGCCAAAAGTCCCTGCAAAAAGGTCAGTTCAGGCCAAAAGCTCACACCATAAGGCCAGGACAGGCCCAAAGGCAAGGCCAAAAGTCCAGGCCAC
>NW_022454546.1:0-1013 GCF_009761245.1 Sapajus apella
TCGATGTTATCATGTCATCAGATACCTGGGGCTGATGCTCCTTGAGGCATCAACAGAATCACACAGCATTTTACACTATCAAAAGACCTGAAAGATCGCAGGGCCTTTATTTCAACTGCGAGACATGAAGTAATTTTTCCAAATCTACAACATTCAGTTATGGCGCAATGAGGACCAGATTAAAGGTCTCCTGATTTGCAACCATGTTCCCTCCATCTTTACTCCTAAACCCTCTCGATCCTGCAATTACTTCTGTTGTCAAGTGGGAAATGAATGCCCTTACAAGGATCAAACTTGCAAACACATCACTGGTCAGCACACAGCTGGCTCACAATAGGGACCCAATTAAAGTGTTTTACATGCAACTGGATAAAACTTTAAAGTACTAAATTAAAGCAATCCTTTAAAGAAGGAAATTGTTTCCAAAGAAGAACTTCATACTGCATCACTGACCAGCAACTGATGATTCTACTTAACTCAGATGCTGACTGGTTCCCCAACAGGAGATTACCCAATCCAGGAGCAAAGAAATGAATAACTTACTCCCTGTGTTTGGGAACTGAGTGGGAGTGGTGGTCATAGTTCTCCCTGAATGAGACTTGCCTGCTGCTCTGGCACATGGTCCTGTCCTATTCTCCAGCATGGTGTGTCTGAGGCTCCCTGGAGGCCCCGTCATGGCAGCACTGATAGTGACACTGATAGCGCTGAGCTCCACACTGGCTTTGGCTGGGGACACCCGACGGAATTGCACATTGTGGGTGCTGTGCTACTATGGAGTTGGGAAAGCAGGGAGCTAAATTTGTCACTGTGCCCAGGCCATGTCCCTTAGGAAATTGTGATGTTTTCTTTCTTTATTTTATGTTTTTTTTTTAATTTTACTTTAAGTTTTGGGGTATATGTGCAGATCTTGCAGGATTGTTACATAGATATACACATGTCATGGTGGTTTGCTGCCTCCGTCCCCCAGTCACCTACATTAGGTATTTTTCCTAATGTTATCCCTCCCTAATCTC
>NW_022454547.1:0-1012 GCF_009761245.1 Sapajus apella
TTCAGAGGGGCTGACAGTGCACCTATAACCCAGGCACTGGGCACAGGTGTTCATTTGGTTATTATCCTTTAAACTGTACATATATGTTTCATACATTTTATATTTTCCAGATTTTTATCTTTGAGTATTTCCACATTCACATACAATTTTATATGACAAAAAATTTTTAAACTAAGATACAGAGTGGAGCCGAAGGAGATAGAGCCTTAAGAAAGCCTACAAATAAATCAATGAATCCAGGAGCTTTTTTAAAAAAAAGAAAAAGTAATAGATAAATGGCTAGCTAGACTAATAAAGAAAAGAGAGAAGAATCAAATAGACACAATTTGAAATGATAAAGGAGATATTACTACGGACTCCTCAGAAATACAATCATCAGAGAATACTACTAACAGCTCTATACAAATAAACTAGAAAATCTAGGATAAATGGGTAAATTCCTAGTCACATACACCCTCCTAAGACTGAACCGGGAAGAAGTTGTTTTCCTGAATGGACCAGAACAATTTCTGAAATTGAGAAAGTGATAAATAGCCTAGCAGCAAAAAAAGCCCAGGACCAGATGGACTTACAGCTGAATTCTACAAGAGGCACAAAGTGCAGCTGGTACCATTTCTTCTGAAACTATTCCAAACAATTGAAAAGGAGGGACTCCTGCCTAGCTCATTCTTTGAGGCCAGCGTCATCCTGATACCAAAAATTGGTGGAAATACAACAACAAAAAGTGTCAGGCCAATATCGCTGATTAACATTGATTCATCAGAAATAACACAAATTTTATTGAGAAGAAAAATTCTCAATAAAATATTGGCAAACAGAATCCAGAAGCACATCAAAAATCTTCTCTACCACAATCAGGTTGTCTTCATTCCTGGGATGCAAGGCTGGCTCAACATATGCAAATCATTTTTTAAATAATAAAAATTATGATGCAATAAAAATTGTTTAAACATTTGTTGCATAATTGAATGGAAGCAAGCTTACTGTACACCGTGTAACAGAACAAGTGCGT
>NW_022454548.1:0-1012 GCF_009761245.1 Sapajus apella
ATCTCAGTTATTAGACACATGATTTTTAAATATTTTCTCCCATTCTGTGGGCTGTCTTCCCCTTTCTTGATTGTATCTTTTGATGTGCCAAAATTTTAAATTCAGCTGATGTTCAATTTTTTCTTTTCTTGCTTTTTCCCTTTCCTCCTTTTCCAGGTCTCATTAGGTAGCCCTGGCTGGTCTTCAACTGTGCTTTTCATGTTGTATCTAAGACATCAGTGCCTTACACAAGATCACAAGAATTTACTCTCACGTTTTCTTCTAAGAGTTTTATTGTTTTAGTTTTACAGTTAGGTCTGTGATCTGTTTTCAGTTAATTTTCGTGTGTGGTGTTAGGCAGGGACCCATATTAATTTATTTGTACATGAATATCCAGTTGCCTCACCACCATTTGTTGAAAAGTCTATTTGTGGTTGGAAACAGTGGGTCATGACTGTCATCCCAGCACTTTGGGAGGCCAAGGCCAGAGTATTGCTTGAGTCCAGGAGTTTAAGGCTAACATCTGCTTAATTCTCCCCATAATTTCTCCAACATCTGTGTAATTCTTCCCCCACACCCATCCCTGGGTAACCACCATTCTACTCTCTGCTTCTATGAGTTCAACATTTTTTCTTTTTTCCTTTTCTTTCTTTCTTTCTTTGTTTTTTAATGAATCAGTTCCTAAGCAGAGCTCAACTTTTTAAGGATCCACACATGAATGACATCATGCAGTATTTGTCTTTCGGTGCTCTGCTTATTTCACTTAGCATAATGTTGTCCAGTTTCATCCATGTCATTGCAAATACAACAATTTTTTTCTCTTTTAAGGCTGAATAATATTCCATTGTGAATACAGAAACATATATTCCTATATTCCTCACAATTTTGTGTTAAGTCTCAATAGTATGCCATTGTGACTATAGGAATATATATTCCCATATTCCTTAAATTTTATTGTATGCAAGGATTGTCTTTTCTCCACATCATCACCAATACGTGTTATCCTAATCCCTGTCAAAATTCCAGTGGTATT
>NW_022454549.1:0-1012 GCF_009761245.1 Sapajus apella
TTCGGTATATACCCAGTAATGGGATTGCTGGGTCAAATGGAATTTCTATTTCTACATCCTTGAGGAATCACCACACTCTCTTCCATAATGGTTGAACTAATTTACACTCTCATCAACAGTATAAAAATGTTCCTTTTTCTCCACATCCTCTGCAGCATCTGTTGTCTCCAGATTTTTTAATGATCACCATTTTAACTGACATGAGATGGTATCTCAATGTGGTTTTGGTTTGCATTTCTCTAATGACCAATGATGATGAGCATTTTTCATATATTTGTTGGCCGCATATTTGTCTTCTTTTGAAAAATGTCTGTTCATGTCCTTCACCCACTTTTGAATGGCTTTGGTTTTTTTTTTTTTTTCTTGTAAATCTGCTTTAATTCTTTGTAGATTCTGGATATTAGCCCTTTGTCAGATGAATAGATTGCAAAATATTTTTTCCCATGTTGTTGGTTGCCAGTTTACTCATGATTGTTTATTTTGCTCTGCAGAAGCTCTTAAATTTAATTAGATTTATTTGTTTATTTTGGCTTTTGTTGCCATTGCTTTTGGTGTTTAATTCATGAAGTCCTTGCCAGTGCCTATGCCCTGAATGGTGTTGCCTAAGTTTACCTCTAGGGTTTTCATGGTGTTAGTTCTTATGCTTAAATGTTTAATCCATCTGGAGTTAATTTTTGTATAAAGTGTAAGGAAAGGGTCCAGAATCAGTTTCCTCATATGGCTAGCCAGTTTTCCCAACACCATTTATTAAACAGTAAACCCTTTCCCCATTGCTTGTTTTTGTCTGGTTTGTCAAACATCAGATGGTTGTAGATGAGTGGCATTGCTCCTGAGGCCTCTGTTCTGTTCCATTCATCTATATTTCTGTTTTGGTACAAGTACTATGCTGTTTTGATTACTGTAGCCTTGTAGTATAGTTTGAAGTCAGGTAGTGTGATGCTTCCAGCTTTGTTCTTTTTGCTTAGGATTGTCTTGGCTATGTGGGCTCTCTTTTGGTTCCATATGAAGTTTA
>NW_022454550.1:0-1012 GCF_009761245.1 Sapajus apella
TCTATGCTTTCTGATACAATAGCCACTAGCTGCATGAGACCATTCAAATTTAAACTAATTATACTGAAATTATAATTAGAAATTAAATAAATTAATAATTAGAACAAATTTAGTTTCTCAGTCACATGAGCCACACTTAAGTGTACAAGTATTCACTCAACACACGTAGCTAGTGGCTACCTATTGAACAGTACAGATGTAGGACATTTTTGCGATTTAGAAGTTGAATTGGATAGTAATAAATGCAGATTTCAAATGTATTTGCACAGAGTTGTGCAAAATAGTCCCTCATAATTAGAGTTAACTTACAATTTTTTCTTGTCTTTTTTTGCTTTTATGCTTATTTCCCTTCTTACTAATTTGTCTATTTCCATTCGTTTAAGGTACCAAAGTATTTATTATATCTACTATTTTTCTGTTTTTATCTCACATTTTCCTTTCCTTATGCTTTCTTTTGATTTAGTTTATCAGTTTTTTTTTTTAAACTTTTATTTTAGGCTCAGAGGTACCTGTACATGTTTATTATATAAGTGTCACTGGGGATTGTTGTACAGATTATTTGTCACCTATGTGGTAGGCACTGTACCTCACAGGTAGTTTTTCAGTCCTGACCCTCCTCTTTCCTTCATCCTCAAATAAGTCCAGGTGTGTGTTGTGTCCATGTGTACTCAATGTTGAGCTTCTACTTGTGAGAACATGTAGTATGTGGTTTTCTGTTCCTCTGTTAGTTTACGTAAGATAATGGCTTTTACCTTCATCGATGTTGCTGCAAAGGACATGACCTCATTCTGTTTTATGGCTCCATCATATTCCGTGGTGTATACGTACCACATTTTCTTTAATCAGTCTACCATCGATGGGCATTTAAGTTGGTTTCATGTCTTTGCTATTGGGAATCATGCTGCAATGAGCATATGCGTGCATGTATCCTTTTCTTTTCTCTGTTATCTTTCTTTCCTCCCTCCCTCCCTCCCTCCCTCCCTCCCTTCTTTCCTTCCTTCCTCCCTCCCTC
>NW_022454551.1:0-1012 GCF_009761245.1 Sapajus apella
ATGTTGGCCAGGCTGGTCTCAAACTCCTGACCTCAGGTGATCCGCCCTCCTCGGCCTCCCAAAGTGCTGGGATGACAGACGTGAGCCACTGCACCTGGACTTTTCATTTTTTTAAATTATTTTATTTTATTTATTTTTTTGAGACAGAGTCTCGCTCTGTCGCCCAGGCTGGAGTGCAGTGGCACGATCTCAGCTCACTGCAACCTGCGCCTTCCAGGTTCAAGCGACTCTCCTGCCTCAGCCTCCTGAGTAGCTGGGACGACAGGTGTGTGCCACCACGCCTGGCTAATTTTTGTATTATTAGTAGAAATGGGGTTTCGCCGTATTGGCCAAGCTGGTTTTGAACTCCTGACCTCATGATCCACCCGCCTTGGCCTCCCAAAGTGCTGGGATGACAGGCGTGAGCCACCGCACCTGGACTATCTATTTATCTATTTGAGACAGGGTCTCGTGCTGTGGCCCAGGCTGGAGTGCAGTGGTGCAATCACAGCTCAGTGCAGCCTTGACCTCCCAAAGTCAAGCAATGCACCCGCGTCGGCCTCCTGAGCAGCTGGGACCACAGGTACCTGCCACCACACAGCGTTAATTTTTGTATTTTTCTTTTCTTTTTTTGGGGGGACGGAGTTTCGCTCTTGTTGCCCAGGCTGGAGTGCAATGGCGCAATCTCGGCCCACCGCAGCCTCCGCCTTCCAGGTTCAAATGATTCTCCTGCCTCAGCCTCCCGAGGAGCTGGGGTTACAGGTGCCTGCCATCACACCCGGCTCATCTTTGTATCTTTTAAAAGTAGAGACGGGGTTTCACCATGTTGATCTCGAACTCCTGCGCTCAAGTGATCCACCCACCTGGGCCTCCCAAAGTGCTGGGATGAAGGGCGTGAGCCACGGCTCCCGGCTCTGTCCAGGCTTCTAGGAGCCCTGAGGAAACACCACCCCGTCACAGGAATGAGAGCTTGAAGGGCTGCAGGTGAGTTATCTCCCTGGGTGGGGGGGTGGAGGGGAGTGTGTGGGGGGGG
>NW_022454552.1:0-1012 GCF_009761245.1 Sapajus apella
TACACACTCATATTACACAACACTTTATACAACACAACAAAGACCCACCCAGATGTTGCTCTGTTGGTGCCTGTTATATTTAGTTTCCTCTGCTTGAACACACACCATTTCTCAAGTTATGTTACAACAGTGAGCTCTTCTAACATCAGGCCTCAGTACTGAAGAAGCATCCCTGATGTGGCGATTCTCCAGGTAACCTGTTTTGATGAACCCAGGCAGGGCCATGCTTGCAAGCAAAGAATACCAACTATCTTGCCGTCACCAACAGCAAATGGATAACAGCCCGGCTTTGCTCCAAGAAAACTAAAGGGAAAAATCATGGCAGTTGTTCCGCTTTCGACAGCTTATTGACATCAACCACAGAGTTACCTCTAGGAATGGCTTCATGCTCATTAGAGATCCCTTTTCTTGATTAGCGTTGTAGAGATACAGACAGTTCAAATTATGAAATTTGGTTTTGATAACAAATTTGAATATAAATAGCTAAACTATAGGTTTCTTGGCCTTTCTAAAATGAATACTTTTCTATAGGCATTGCTTAACAATGTATGAAAAACCGTTTCTGCAGTGGCTGTAAGTTACCAGGTGGTTTGAGACCAGCTGAAAGGCTCTAAGAATGATCCTGGTTCAGGGAACACATAGAGAAGAGGTTTCAACACACAAGTGGCTAAGTCTAAACCAAACCTGGCTTTTGAGACCCTTGGGGTATTTATGTTCTTTCCTGTAATGACCTTCTTCATCTGAGCCTGAAGATCTCCCCACCGCCCACCTTCAATCCTGGACTGGATAGCAATTCCGCTTCCTGCGCACAGAAGAGGAGGCTGCCGGTCCCAGGTGACCGGTGCAGATCCTCGGCCTCTTTGCAGAGTGAAAGCTTTTGGCTTTACTGCTGCCCTGCCTAGCAGTCTTAATCAAAGTCAGGGTAGAGACCTCGGAATACAGTGAGTGCTTGGACTCCAGACTCATCCCAAAACTAAACTCCCAATTCCTGTTCAAAAGGCGGTATGAGCCC
>NW_022454553.1:0-1012 GCF_009761245.1 Sapajus apella
AAGATTATAATAAAAGACACGTTTATATATAAAACATACAGAGAGGTTACTTCAAAGTAAAATTGTTTCTTAAAGGGTACCATGTAAAAAAAAAAAAAAAAACCTGAAATAAATACATTATTCCAAGCTGAGTAAACTTAAGGACAACAGGCATTAAAAGGAATAAAGTGAGGCACATTTTAAGAATAAAATGTTCGGTTGATCACCGCTCTCGCCCCGGCCACGGCGCCGCCCCTGCTCTGCCGGCCCCGCTCCACCGGGGCTGACTGACTGACTGCCTGCACCGCTGGCTCCGGGATGAGCGCACAGACGGTATTCTGAAGTCTCAGGAAATTGGACCATATAAATGTGCATGGCCCATGAGAAAGGCATATAAGAAGCCATGGCACTCCCCTTTCAAAAAGAGCTGGAGAAATACAAGAACATTGATGAAGATGAGCTTCTTGGCAAACTCTCAGAAGAGGAACTGAAGCAGTTGGAAAATGTTCTAGATGACCTAGATCCGGAGAGTGCCACGCTACCAGCTGGATTCCGACAGAAAGACCAGACACAGAAGGCAGCCACTGGCCCCTTTGACCGTGAGCACTTCCTCATGTACCTGGAGAAGGAGGCTTTGGAACAGAAAGACAGAGAGGACTTTGTGCCCTTCACTGGAGAAAAGAAAGGGAGAGTCTTTATCCCTAAAGAAAAGCCTGTAGAAACTAGTGAAGAAGAAAAAGTGACCCTTGACCCAGAACTGGAAGAAGCTTTGGCCAGTGCCTCTGACACTGAACTCTATGATCTTGCAGCTGTCCTTGGAGTACACAATTTGCTAAACAATCCAAAGTTTGATGAAGAAACAGCCAATAATAAAGGTGGCAAAGGGCCTGTCAGAAATGTTGTCAAAGGTGAAAAGGTCAAGCCAGTATTTGAGGAACCGCCCAATCCCACAAATGTGGAAATAAGTCTGCAGCAGATGAAAGCGGATGATTCTAGCTTGCAAGAAGTCAACCTCAACAACATTAAGAACATT
>NW_022454554.1:0-1012 GCF_009761245.1 Sapajus apella
AACGGAGCTATGTAGCAGAATGATTGTCAAGGTGTATATTAAACTTACAGAGTTAAACAATTGGGTGAATGTAGCAGTTCACTAAAACTTTCTTTGGAGAATCTGGAAAGAGATATTTCCAGCCATATGCAGACTCTTTAGAATTAGCTTTAAGATCTCATCTAAATCATACGAGAAACGTCTCTTTCAAACTTCTCCACTGTGTGTTCTTTCACCTTCGTATGTTGCATCTATGTTTAGATTCTGCGAGTTAGATACACGTTTCTCCAAAAAGCTGCGTTTGGATATTCCTGAGTGAATGGGAGTATAGGGTTTAATGAGAAATATCTGGCTCTAAAACAAAAACGGAGCAATGTAGCAGAATGATTGTCAAGGTGTATATTAAACTTACAGAGTTAAACAATTGTGTGAATGTAGCAGTTCACTAACAATTTCTTTGGAGAATCTGGAAAGAGATATTTCCAGCCATACACAGACTCTTAAGAATTAGGTTTAAGATCGCCTCTAAATCATACGAGAAACGTCTCCTTCAAATTGCTCCAGTGTGTATTCTATCACCTTCGGAAGTTGCATCTATGTTTACATTCTGCGAGTTAGAAACACGTTTCTGTAAAAAGCTGCGTTTGGATATTCCTGAGTGAATGGGTGTATAGGGTTTAAAGAGAAATATCTGGCTCTAAAACAAAAACGGAGCTATGTAGCAGAATGATTGTCAAGGTGTATATTAAACTTACAGAGTTTAACAATTGTGTGAATGTAGCAGTTCACTAACCCTTTCTTTGGAGAATCTGGAAAGAGATATTTCCAGCCATATACAGACTCTTAAGAATTAGCTTTGAGATCGCATGTAAATCATAGAAGAAACGTCTCTTTCAAACTGCTCCACTGTGTGTTCGTTCACCTTCGGAAGTTGCATCTTTGTTTAGATTCTGCGAGTTAGAAACACGTTTCTTTAAAAAGCTGTTTTTGTATATTCCTGAGTGAATGGGAGTAAAGGGTTTAATGAGAAATA
>NW_022454555.1:0-1012 GCF_009761245.1 Sapajus apella
TTCTCTGGGAAAAGTTAAAACCCAAAACACTTTCCACAACATCCAGTAATTGCACTCCTGGGCATCCATCCCAGAAAAGATGGGAACATATGTCCGTGCAAAAACCTGTATACAAATGTTCATAGCAGCGTTATTCCAAACAGATAAAACGTGGAAACGACCCAGGCACCCTCAACAGGTGGACTGTTGAACATACCGTGGTGGGCCCACACCATGGAATACTACGCAGCACTAAAAAGGAAAGAACTAATGATCCCCCGAAATACCCCCCACCGCCCTGGCTGCTCCCAAGGTCCTAATGTGAGAGAGGGAGAGAGAGAGGGAGAGAGAGAGAGACAGAAAGAGAGAGAGAGGCAATTTCAAAGTGCAACATAGTTTTGGATTCCATTAATCTATGATTTTTTTTTTTTTTTTTTGAGTCGGAGTTTCGCTCTTGTTCCCCAGGCTGGAGTGCAATGGCGCGATCTCGGCTCACCGCAACCTCCGCCTCCTGGGTTCAGGCAATTCTCCTGCCTCAGCCTCCTGAGTAGCTGGGATTACAGGCACGCGCCACCATGCCCAGCTAATTTTTTGTAGTTTTAGTGGAGACGGGGTTTCACCATGTTGACCAGGATGGTCTCGATCTCTTGACCTCGTGATCCACCCGCCCCGGCCTCCCAAAGTGCTGGGATTACAGGCGTGAGCCACCGCGCCCGGCCAATCTATGATTTTTTGTGTGTGATGGAGCCTCACTCTGTCGCCCACGATGGAGTGCCGTGGCATAGTCTCGGCTCACTACAACCTCCGCCTCCTGGGTTCAAGCGATTCTCCTGCCGCAGCCTCCCAAGTGGCTGGGATTACAGGCACCCGCCACCAAGCCCAGCTAATTTTTATATTTTTAATAGAGACAGGGTTTTGCCATATTGGCCAGGCTGGTCTCAAACTCCTGGGCTCAAGTGATCCACCTGCCTCGGCGTCCCAAAGTGCTGGGATTACAGGCGTGAGCCACCGCGCCCGGCCTATAATATCCTCA
>NW_022454556.1:0-1011 GCF_009761245.1 Sapajus apella
AGAGGGAGGGAGCGGGAAGCCAAAAGGTTGCATCACTTAGTATTCCTAGCTGGTTTCCCATCCAAGTACTAACCAGGCCCCACGCTGCTTAGCTTCAGAGATCAGATGAGATTAGGCCTTTGAGCCAGCAGTAGCACCATGCTGCCCCCAAGAGCTCTGCCCAGCTGTTGTTGCCAGGCTACCTCAGGGACTCCCAGCCACTTGCCTGCAGCTAGGCTGCTCTCCCTCTCTACCAAGTGCCTTGGAACCCCTAGAGTCATGTGTCTCAGTCTTCTCATCTACAACATGGGTGCTCCTTTGCCACCCACAGCCTGATACCCAGAGCCAGCTCAGCCACACAATGAGCCCCATGGGCCAGGCATCCAGAGCCCCGTCAATGTCCCAGCCCTTCCTCCAGCCTAAGGGAACCTTGACCGTCAGTGGTCAGGTCCCACCCCATACCAGCCCTACCTGCCTGGAGTCTGGTCTCACCTGTGTCTTCAGCTCGGCCTCCCATCTCCCTCACCTCCCCAGAATGGGGCATCTGCAATGCAGGAGACAGTGCGTGTGCACTTCAGCCCCATGATGGAAAAAAACTGAGCCCTGGGACAGAAGAACGCTGCCCTCAGCTGAGCAGTAGCAGGGCTCAGCCTTTGACAATTCCCAGGAGGGCCCCAGTTGCCCCTCATTGATGGGATTTGAGTCCCTTATTCAGGCAGCACCTCCTGAGTGTGCCCTCCTCTCCAATCATCAGAGGGACCCTCACAGAGGGGATGCTGAAGCCACACCTCCTAGGACTCCTTGGCCGCTCCTGGGCCAGGCAGCCACTCATTAAACTTAGCCACCAAGGCCTTCTCCCAGCAGCATGGTGCAGACCCAGCAGGCACCCTCTGTTACATGCACATGGAAGGGGCTCGGCATGTACGGGGTGAGCTGCTGCAGCTGTTGGCTCTGATTTCTTCGTGGGAAGAAGTCAGCACCTGTGGTAGCTGGGACCCAGCAGGATGTGGTCCAGGACACCAGCCCCACACC
>NW_022454557.1:0-1011 GCF_009761245.1 Sapajus apella
CGTTACAGCTTTTGAGAGTTTCACTAGTCAAAGGAGGATGAGTCAAGGAAAGTACAGGGCTGGCGCACAATTTTGTTAAACATGACAAGGAATATGCTTTGGTTCAAGAAAACCCAAGGCCAGGTATGGTGGCTCATGCCTGTAATCCCAGCACTTTAGGAGGCAGAGGTGGGAGGATCGCCGGAGGTCAGGAGTTCAAGGCCATCATGGCCTACATAGTGAAACCTCATCTCTACTAAAAATACAAAAATCAGCCAGGTGTGGTGAAACATGCCTGTAGTCCCAGCTACTCGAGAGGCTGAGGCCAGAGAATCCCAGGAGGTGGAGGTTGCAGTGAGCCGAGACCACACCGTTGCACTCCAGCCTGGGTGACAGAGTGAGACTCTGCGTGAAAACTAAAAAAAATAAAAATAAAAATAAAATGAGAAAACCCGATCCTTCTGCCAGGCATGGGGGTGCATGCTTGTAATCCCAGCACTTTGGGAGGCAGAGGTGGGCAGATCACTTGAGGTCCGAGTTCAAGAACTGCCTGGCTAACATGGCGAAACCTTGTCTCTATTAAAAATACCAAAATGAAGTGGGATTGGTTGCATGTGCCTGTAATCCCAGCTACTTGGGAGGCAGAGGCAGGACAATTGCTTGAAACTGGAAGGTGGATGTTGTAGTGAGTTTAGATCGCACCACTGCACTGCAGCCTTGGGGACAGAGCCAGACTCCATCTCAAAAAAAGAAAAAAGAAAACAGCTCGACCCCCACTAGTCTCTATAAGCAGGCTCAGAGGGATGGCTGTGGAGTTTTTGGTCAGCCAAGGGCTTGAACACAATGGAATGTCTTCTAATACAGGTGACGACTATAAGCAATAAAACAGGTTGGTTTGGTGGCTGTCATCTGTAATCCCAGCACTTTGGGGAGCTGAGGCTGGAGATCACTTGAGCCCAGCTGATTCAGACCAGCCCGGGCAACGGGGTGAAAGCCCATCTGTACAAAAAATAAGTTAGTTTTGCTTGGTGG
>NW_022454558.1:0-1011 GCF_009761245.1 Sapajus apella
TTTAGCCTGCTTTTACCCAGCTCCTATTGAAGACGGAGTTGCTGTGGTTCACATGCACCTGGCAGCTGGGCTCCTTGGGATCTCCTGTCATTCTGTCCCCTCTGTCCCCAGCCCCGGGGCCCCTCCGCCCTCACTGCCATCGCTGTCTTACTGTGCCTCCTCTTTCTGAATTTCTTCATGAGCAAGAAGAGGAATCACCATCAGGTTCAGCTTTTGGGAAAGGGAAGGACCAGGCAGGAAGTAGGGAGGAAGGCACAGGCCCTGGTGTGACTGATAGGGAGGGAAGAGCTGAGTGGGAGATGGCAGGGCTGGCTTTGTTCTTGTCTCTGTGAGTTGCCCATTGTGCAGACCTGCCCAGCTCCTTCCCCATCGCAGTGGATGGCGGCTCCACCATTCAGTTTTCATGCCCAAGTCCTGGGTCAGATCAATGCCTTTTTCTTCTGCACCCCATCAGTCAGCATATTTGCTTGGTGTCACCTTGAAAATGCATCTAGCAATGAGGCCCTGGCTCACTCCCTACTTCTCCCCCTGCCTCTCTCCACTTCCAAATCCCTTCCTTGGCCTGTCCTAGGTTCCTTTTTGCTTTTCCCCAGCACTTGCCACTTCCTAAAGGGCCCTGCAGGAAGCGCCTGGCAGGGGCCCATGGCCTCGCTCTCCTTAGACTGGAAGCTCCACAGCAGCATGGGCCACTCCCTGTGGCAGACTCAGTATCTAGTTAGGGCTCGGCATGCAGAAGGTGCTGCATAAGTGTTTGAGAACTGTGGAAGAAACCAGGGAGGGGAGGAAGGGAGGGGAGAAAGGAGGGAGGGGAGGAGTGAAAAAGAGGGAGGGAAGGAAAGATAGGAAATTGGAGGACAGATGGAGGGAAGGAAAGATATGAGGGAGGAAGAAAAGGAATGAGCGAGGGAAGGAAGGAAGAAAGGGTAGGAGAGAGGAAGAAAGGAAAGAAAGGTGGGGGCGAGGGAGGGAGGGAAGGGGGATGGAGAGAAGGAACTGATTTCCTCTCTAGGC
>NW_022454559.1:0-1011 GCF_009761245.1 Sapajus apella
CCAAACTCAGCTTTTAGAAGAAACGGTTTTCTAACTGGCTGTATCTAAACATAGATGCAACTTCCTAAGGTAAACGAACACAAAGCTGAGCAGTTTGAAATAGACGTTTCCCCTGTGTTTTAATCGCAGTCTTACTTCTCCTTCTCATATGCCTGTATATGGCTTAAAATACCAGATTCTCTAAAGAAAGATTTCTTAACTGCTGCACACACCCATCACTTTAACTCTGTAAGTTGATTGTCCAGCTTCACAACCATTCTCCTAGATAGCTGCGTTCTGGTTTTAGAGAAAGATATTTCTCATTAGAGCCTATAGTCTCATTCTCTCTAGAATATCCAAACGAAGCTTTTAGAAGAATAGTGTTTCTAACAAGATGAAGCTAAACATAGATGCAACTTCCTAAGGTCAGCGAACACAAAGCAAAGTACTTTGAACTAGACGTTTCTGCTGTGTTTGAAACGTGGTGTTGCTTCTAGTTCTGATGTGCCTGTATGCTGGTGGAAATATCTGTTTCCAGATTCTCCAAAAAAAAGATTTCTGAACTGCTGCAGACACACATCAGCTTAACTCTGTAAACTGATTATACAGCTTGACAACCATTCTGCTATATAGCTGTGTTTTTCTTTTAGAGGAAGATATTTCTCATTACAGCCTACAGTCTCATTCACTCTGAAATATCCGACAGCACATTTTAGAAGAAATGTGTGTGTAACTCGCTGAATCTACACATGATTGCCATTTCCTAAGGTGAAGGAATACAAAGAAGAGCACTTTGAACAAGACGTCTCTCCTGTGTTTTAAAGAGAGTCCTACTGCTAGTTCTCATATGCCTGTATATGGATGGAAATATCTGTTTTCAGATTCTATAAAGAAACGATTTCTGAACTGCTGCACACACACGTCAGTTTAACTCTGTTAGTTGACTGTACGCCTTGACAACCATTCTGCTACATAGCTGCATTTATCTTTTAGAGCAAGATATTTCTCATTACATCGTATAGTGTAATTCAC
>NW_022454560.1:0-1011 GCF_009761245.1 Sapajus apella
AGACAGCTACTGAACAGAACTGAGGTTCTAAGTCATCAGAGTAGATACAGTGATGCCAAACTCACTTCCTAAAGAACCTGACAAACTCCAGAATGTCTTATATTTTAAGGTCTACCCATAACGTAGACTTCTCTTAGAACTTACTTTCATCTGGATTAGTTCCTTTTGCATTTTATTTTACACAACTTACAGGCAACATTTACCTCTCCATTTTTCATCCTAAAGAGACGGGTCCACACTGTGTGGTACAGGCCGGCTTCTGACTCCTGGCGTGGGCTTAAGCACTCCTGCTGCCTCAGCCTGTAGAAGAGCTGACAGTACAGGCATGTGCCATCTCTTCTGGCTCCACCTTCTGTCTATACATTTATTGAAATGGATAAGGATAAAAATAGGGGTAACAAAATGTCCTAAATTTACCAGTCAAATCAACAGTTTAATTAATGTTGAAGAGTTTCTTCTGCTAACTGATTTGAAGCTGGGAATGCCCTGGTCAGGAGAAGCTGGCCAGAGGGCAGGTAAGGCCCCATACATTCAGCACAGGATACGAGTAAGAAGTGTTAAATCAGAGCAGTTGAAGAAAAAATAGTTTGTGAGCACAGAATTTACCATTTTATGTGTATGTGCATGATAGTAAGTTTCTATATGTCTCTTCAAATGTATTTTTGTGGTATTCAATAGAGGGATAATAGAAACCTCAATTTCAGTGTTTATTTTTTGGCCAGGCATGGTGATTAATGCCTGTAATCCCAGCATTTTGGGAGGCCGATGTGGGTGGATTACCTGAGGTCAGGAGTTCGGGACCAGCCTGGCTAACATGATAAAACCCCGTCTCTACTAAATATACAAAAAATTAGCCAGGCATGGTGGCACAAACCTGTAATTCCAGCTACCTGGGAGTCTGAGGCAGGAGAATCACTTGAATCCAGGAGTTGCAGGTTGCAGTGAGCTGAGATCATGCCAATAAACTCCAGCCTGGCTGGGCAAATAAAACAAGAAAGAAACGTGTTGAGA
>NW_022454561.1:0-1011 GCF_009761245.1 Sapajus apella
CTGTGAGGCCAGAAATTGGTGCTCCCTTCACATTGGTGACCCTAATCCTCATGACCTTTTTGAGGAAAAGAGTTAAATTCTGCAAAATATTTGAAGAGATTTATTCTGAGAAAAATATGATTGACCATGTCCTGTGACACAGCCCTCAGGAGGTCCTGAGAACATGTGTCCAAGGCAGTCAGGGAGCAGCTTGGTTTTGTACATTTTAGGGGGACATGACTTCAATTAAATGCATTGAAGAAATACCTTGGTTTGGTCCACAAAGGTGGGAGAACTTGAAGCAGAGGGACTTCCAGCTTATAGGGAGATTTAAAAGTTTTCCAGTTAATAATTGGTTGAGTTTATCTAAAGACCGGGATCAATTGAAAGGAAATGTTTAGGTTAAAATAAAAAGCTGTGGAGGCCAAGTTTTACTGTGCAGAGGAAGCCTTCAGATAGTAGACTTCCGAGGGAGTAGGTCATAAAATATTTCTTATTGGATTAAAAAGGGAGCCTAACTCTTTGATTATCTCCTGTTTCTGCAAAAAAAGAAAAAAAATGCCGGGCGAGGTGGCTCACACCTGTAATTCCAGCAATTTGGGAGGCCAAGGCGGGTGGATCACCTGAGGTTGGGAGTTCAACGCCAGCCTGACCAACATGGAGAAACCCGGTCTATACTGAAAAAACAAAAATTAGCTGGGCTTGGTGGGACATGCCTGTAATCCCGGCTACTCAGGAGGTTGAGGCAGGAGAATCGCTTGAACCTGGGAGGCAAAGGGTGCGGTGAACCGAGATTGCGCCACTGCACTCCAGCCTGGGCAACAAGAGCAAAACTCTGCCTCAAAAAATAAAAATTTAAAAACCCTTATTTGTTACATGATGTTGTGCCAGAGCCAGTATGGAAAGTGGGCCATGATATATCTGTCTAAATGAGACGCCTCTGTTAAGACTTTATGAATTATAGAGCTTGACTCCCCAGGCATGTAAGGGAGGGAGTTGGGCAAGATAAAAAAAAAAATCAGACTTTAGCCC
>NW_022454562.1:0-1011 GCF_009761245.1 Sapajus apella
CAGGAGTTTTATTCTCTGGAGACAGGATAATGTCGTGTGAAAAGAATGAACTTATTCTCATATAAAAGTTACTCTAAAACTTAGGCTCGAAACACTATGTATTTATTATGTCTCAGTTTCTGTAGGTTAGGAAACTAAGGATGGCTTAGCAGGTACCAGTGCTTCAGGGTCTACTTATGAATCTGATCCTCGTCTGGCTGGGGCTACAGTCTCACGTGAAGACTCGGCTCAGGAAGGATCCATTTCCAAGCAAGCTGTTGGCAGGACTCATTTCATAGAAATGAAAAATCTTTTGAAAGTGTCATTCTACTTAACATCCCACAGCACTTTGAAATTGTTTTCTGTATTATACTGCTGCCATGTTATTAACGTCTGAATATATTGATATTAATTTTGTTTGAACTATTTTTATAAAACAAGAAAAGAAAGAAAAAGAATCTATGTATTATGTCTACTTTCTGAATTTTTTTCTATAAATTATAATTTTTATATAATACTTTTTTTTCAGGCTGAGGAACTTTTCTCTTGCATTTCTTATAATACAGATCTGTTAGTTATGACATTTCTCATCCCTCAAGTACTGAACTCATTACTGAATTGCATAAGGCAGGTTGAGACTACATTTAGCTCTCCCCTCAACACAAAATAGGTAAAAGATTGAAAACGTGAGAAAAAATTCCAGCAATTTGCTAGTGCATGGGCTGTTGGAAAAGAGTTTGAACTTCAATTTCTGCCATAGTAGAGTGATGTAGTAAATGTTTCAACTTTCTGTTGAAACTCAAGAAGTTCATGTCTCAGCATTAATGTCTACATCCCAGAATTAAAGATTATACAATAGCACTTTTAGACATCCTTTACCAATTGGGATACTCCTTTTCTTTCTTTATATTTTATCATCTTTACCTTTTTATAGTTCTATTTTTTTCTTATGCAATTGTATTAACAGAAGCATTTACTGCATTGCATCTTTCCTACAAAAAATACAATTCCTAGACATTGCATTAAATAACT
>NW_022454563.1:0-138 GCF_009761245.1 Sapajus apella
CCCACAGCTCCCCCGTCCCACACCGCCCTGTTCCCACACCACCCTCCAGAGGAACCCACAGCTCCCCCGTCCCACACCGCCCTGTTCCCACACCACCCTCCGGAGGAACCCACAGCTCCCCCGTCCCACACCGCCCTG
>NW_022454563.1:238-1011 GCF_009761245.1 Sapajus apella
CCACCTACAATCTCCACCCTCAACCACCTACAATCTCCACCCTCACCCACCTACAATCTCCACCCTCACCCACCCTACAGCCTCCACCCTCACCTAGCCCCCAAATCTTCATCCTCACTCAACCAACAATCTCCACACTCACCCAGCCTATAACCTGGGTGCTTTGTTTACAGGCAAGCCTGCATGGGAGACCACATCACGGGCTCAGTGCAATCCCTCGCTCTCTCTGTCTCTTGGCTGACCCTGGGGCTTCCCATGTGGCCCCCACAGCACCACAGGGCTTCCTCTCCTTGGGATCTGTGAATAACAGACTATCTTTTCAATTGTCTACTGATCTGTTTGCCAAATGACAGCTCAAATTTCCTATCAGTACACTGCGTTTTAAAATAGTAGGACGCATAGATGAATTCAGGACGTTTGCCCTAAGAGGCCTTGATCCAGCCCAGAGAGCCAATGCTAGTGTTTACGCACCACACACGGTACACATACATACAGCATACCATACATACATACACCACACACTCCATATTTACACACACACACCACATACACACCACACACACACACCACACACGCCACCCCACACCCTCTCCATACACACATAGTCTGTGCTGTGTCCTGAGGTGGTACAGGATGGGGAGCTGTGGGTTCCTCTGGAGGGTGACGTAGGAGCAGGGCGGTGTGGGATGGGGGAGCTGTGGGTTCCTCCAGAGGGTGGCATAGGAGCAGGGCGGTGTGGGATGGGGGAGCTGTGGGTTCCTCTGGAGGGTGGT
>NW_022454564.1:0-1010 GCF_009761245.1 Sapajus apella
ATATTTTAGTCTACCAGTACATTAAAAATGATAATTTCCCCATGGCATGACATGCAATAAACATGTGCTTATGGTACGCTGTGAGATGCTTAAATTTTACACATGACTTTACAAGTGATTCCCAGTTGTCTTAAGCTGATTTCAGATTTATGAAAAAGGTAAAATGCTGGCAAAATAAACCATATTATGAGAAAGTAGGACTTGGGTTTTTGATGTCCTGCCCAGACTATAATGGAAATATTCCTGTGGAAAGCTCTTTTTTCCATTCTGGACAAAGGATTCATCAAAATTTGATGTTTTCCCTCACATCAAAGAGCATTATTCTGATGCTTCAAATGCTTATTCCAGCATGTTAATCTTGCTTATTCCAACATGTTAATCTTTTTCCAACATGTTAATCTTTGACCCAAATGAAGGAGTTGCCATGGAGGAAAACCTGGCAAAGCTATAAAGATTTTTCTTGCATCAGAGTATAAATAGGGAACAGATGGAAACTAAAATTTGAGGAATGTTAGGACATTTTGAGTAGAGACTTTTTATGAGGGTTTCGGTGGGGTCTAGGAAAACTGCAAGGGAAAGTGGAGCTGCTAACAGCGCTCCTCCATAAAGCATGAGCGGAGGAAGAAGTTACTGGAACCTGGAAAAAGAGAGATTTCTGGGAAAGACATTGACAGGCTTAGAGTCAAAGGACAGAGCCAGGCTGAGAAGACCTTGTCCAGAGGGAGCCTGGAGAAGGAATATCTGACCTTCCTCTTCCCCCTAGGAGGGGCTCCTTGCTGTCTGAACCACGTGGAAAATGGAGTAAGACGGCCCAAGAGTGTGGCCCACACAGCTCCGCCTCCTGCGGAGTGGGGGAAGTGGATTAGGAGGGGCAGATGGAGAGATTCGGCATAGCCTTGCGTGGTAATTTACCTAGCACAAAGCCTGGCACATGACAAATGCTCCAGAAACAAAGTCACGTGAAAGGATAAGTGAACCTTTCAGTGACTAAACTGTGCACAGTGGCACAC
>NW_022454565.1:0-1010 GCF_009761245.1 Sapajus apella
CTGTAATATCCAAAGGCAGCTTTGAGAAGAAACGTGTTTCTAACTCGTTTAATCTGAACATAGATGCAACTTCCGAAGGTGAGCGAACACAAAGCAGAGCAGTTTGAACTAGACGTTTCTCCTGTGTTTTAAGCGCAGTCTTACTGCTAGTTCTCATATGCCTGTATATGGCTGGAAATATCTGTTTCTAGATTATCCAAAGGAACACTTTCTGAACTGCTGCACACACACATCAGTTTAACTCTTTGAGTTGATTCTACAGCTTAAAAACCATTCTGCTTTATAGCTGCGTTTTTGGTTTAGATCAATAGATTTCTCATTACAGCGTATAGTCTCAGTCACTCTGGGAATATCCAAACGCAGATTTAGATAAAACGTGTTTGTAACTCACTGAATCTAAGCATAGATGCAACTTCCTAAGGCGAACAAAGACCAAGCAGAGCAGTTTGAACAACTCGTTTCTCCTGTGTTTTAAACGCAGTCTTACTGCTAGTTCTTATATGCCTATATATTCCTGGAAATATCTGTTTCAAGATTCTCTAAAGAAAAGATTTCTGAACTGCTACACACACACATCAGTTCAGCTCTGTAAGTTGATTGCACAGCTTGGCAAACATTCTGCTTTATAGCGGCGTTTTTGTTTTAGTGTAAGATATTTCTGATTACATCTTATAGTCTCATTCACTAAGGAAAATCCAAACGCAGATTTCAGAAGAAACGTGTTTCTAACTCGCTGAATCTAAACAAAGATGCAACTTCCTAAGGTGAACGAACATAAAGCAGAGCAGTTTGAACTAGATTTTTCTCCAGCGTTTTAAACGCAGTCTTACGGCTAGTTTTTATATGTCTGTACATGGCTGGAAATATCTGTTTCAAGGTTCTCCAAAGAAAGGATTTCTGAACTGCTGCACACACACATCAGTTTAACTCTGTAAGTTGAGTGTGCAGCTTGACAACCATTCGGCTAGATAGCTGCGTTTTTGTTTTAGTCCAACATATTTCTCTTTACA
>NW_022454566.1:0-1010 GCF_009761245.1 Sapajus apella
AAAAAAAAAAAAAAAAAAAAAAGAAAGAAAACAAACTCCAAACTCATTATTATTTCTTTTTTTTTTTTCTAAACAGTCTAACTCTGTCACCCAGACTGGAGTACAGTGGCGTGATCTTGACTCACTGCAACCGTTGCCTCCCAGGTGCAAACGATCCTCCTGCCTCAGCCTCCAGAGTACCTGGGATTACAGGCACACACCACCACACTTGTCTATTTTTGGTAGAGATGGGTTTTCACCATGTTGGCCAGGCTGGTCTCAAACTCCAGACCTCAGGTGATCCATCCACCTCAGCCTCCCAAAATAGTGGGACTATAGGTGTGGACCACCTCACCTAGCCTGACAAAGCTGTTTTAATAATGAATTTGTTGGGCCAGGTGTGGTGGTTCACGCCCGTAATCCCAGCAATTTGGGAGGCCAAGGCAGGTGGATCACCTGTGGTCAGGAGTTTGAGACCAGCCTGAGGAATACGTATGGTGAAACCTCATCTCTACTAAAAATACAAAAATTTTCCAGGTGTGGTGGCACATGCCTGTAATCCCAATGACTCCAGAGGACAAGGCAGGAGAATCGCTACCCCACTGCACTCCAGGCTGCTGGGTAACAGAGCAAGACTTGATCTCCAAAAAAAAAAAACAGCTGGGCGCAGTGGGGCTCACACCTATAATCTCATTACTTTGGGAGGCTGAGGCAGGCAGATCACCGGAGGTCAGGAGTTCAAGACCAGCCTGACCAAAAGAAAAAAAAAAAAGACCAGCCTAACATGGTAAAACCCCATCTTTACAAAATAACAAAAAGTAGCCAGGTGTGGTGGCGGGTACTTGTAATCCCAGCTACTCAGGAGCCTGAGGCAAGAGAATCACTTGAACCTGGAAGGTGGAGGTTCTAGTGAGCCAAGTTTGCACCATTGCACTCCAGCCTCAGTTACAAGAGTGAAACTCTGTCTCATAAATAAATAAATACCAAAAATTGGGGCCGGGCGCGGTGGCTCAAGCCTGTAATCCCAGCAC
>NW_022454567.1:0-1010 GCF_009761245.1 Sapajus apella
GCCAAAATCCCAAATTTTTGGGTCACAAAATTTGTCAACCATCCACAAGTGTCTGCACTGCGTGGGGAGGAGGACAAAGAGGCACTGCATTATTTGACCAGAGTTGAAGTGACAGAATTTGAAGATATTAAATCAGGTTACAGAACAGATTTCTATTTTGATGAAAATCCTTACTTTAAAAATAAAGTTCTCTCCAAAGAATTTCATCTGAATGAGAGTGATGATCCATCTTCAAAGTCCACCGAAATCAAATGGAAATCTGGAAAGGATTTGATGAAACGTTCAAGTCAAATGCAGAATAAAGCCAGCAGGAAGAGGCAGCATGAGGAACCAGAGAGCTTCTTTACCTGCTTTACTGACCATTCTGATGCAGGTGCTGATGAATCAGGAGAGGTCATCAAAGATGATATTTGGCCAAACCCATTACAGTACTACTTGGTTCCTGATATGGATGATGAAGAAGGAGAAGGAGAAGAAGATGATGATGATGATGAAGAGGAGGAAGGATTAGAAGATATTGATGAAGAAGAGGATGAGGATGAAGGTGAAGAAGATGAAGATGATGATGAAGGGGAGGAAGGAGAGAAGGATGAAGGCGAAGATGACTAATAGAACACTGATGGATTCCAACCTTCCTTTTTTTAAATTTTCTCCAGTCCCTGGGAGCAAGTTGCAGTCTTTTCTTTTTTTTTTTTTTTTCTTCCCTCTTGTGCTCAGTCACCCTGTTTTTGAGGTCTCTCTTCACTACACCATGGTTCTCAACTTATTTTGGGGGAAATATCTTGAGCAGGATACAATGTGAAAAGAGTCTCTACCCCTTTCTGTTTGAAATTCCTTTTATCCCTTCCTGTCTTAACAAAAACTGTATGGAATCACCACCACCGAGCTCTGTGGGAAAAAAAAAACGTGCTCCCTTCGCTCTGCTGGATGCTGGAGGGTGCTAGGCCCCTGTGTAGTAGCGCATAGAATTCTAGCTTTTTTCCTCCTTTCTCTGTATATTGGGCTCAGAG
>NW_022454568.1:0-1010 GCF_009761245.1 Sapajus apella
GGCTGCACAACCCTGTAAATATAGTAAAAACACTGAATCACCTACTTTAAATGGGTGAATTGGTTTGCATGTCAACTACGTCTCAGTAACTCTTTAAAAGAAAAAGAATACGTACGGTGGTTATACTGGGCCGCAGGCTTCTCCTGCAATAAGAGAAAAAGAAACACCGTGAGGATTACATCATGCTGGGTCCTGTTGGCACAGGTCTTTTATTCACTTGGTGACACTAGAAAACCAGATGGCAGGCCGGGCGCAGTGGCTCACTCATGTAATCCCAGCACTTTGGGAGGCTGAGTTGGGCAGATCATGAGGTCAAGAGATTGAGACCATCCTGGCCAACATGGTGAAACCTTGTCTATACTAAAAACTACAAAAAAGATGGGTGTGGTGGTGGCGTGAGCCTGTAGTTCCAGATACTCAGGAGACTGAGGCAGGAGAATTGCTTGAACCCAGTAGGCAGAGGTTACAGTGATCTGAGATCACACCCCTGCATTGTACCCTGGTGGCAGACAAAGACTCTGTCTCAAAACAACAACAACAACCACAACAATGAGAAAACCAGATGTAGAACAGTGATCAAGTCACTGGTCCCAAATGACGCATAGAGGGTGCTTGCACAAAATGCAGTGGGTTTGGAACATTTGGCAAGTGTCCATGCTTGCTAGAAAATATGAAATTATTTTTTCAAGAAGAAAACGCTACTACTGAGAAATATGCTCACGAGCAGTTTGTAGGTGATGCCTTCTTTTGACAGACATCGTCCATCAGGCCTCAGTTGGTCATAATCTCCAGTGACCAGTCGCTAGAGTCCATGACTCCCTGAGGCCTGATTTATGATGGCAGTCAAAAATCATATTCACTTCATAGTCTAGAAGCCCCATACAAAAAAAATTTCCAGACAAAGAAATTTATGTTACCATGTCAGAGGCCACCTCCTCCTCCTCACTGCCAAGGGTGCACTCCGGTGGGTGGTCAACAGGAGCTAGGAGAACACACAGTGACAGTCAGTG
>NW_022454569.1:0-1010 GCF_009761245.1 Sapajus apella
CTGTACCAGATCCTACCTCCTCAGACATTGACAGACCCAGATCCTGATACCAGGGCCAGATCCTACATCCTCAGATGCTAACAGACTCACAAGCCTCATACCAGGGCTAAGTCCTACCTTCTCAGACACTGACAGACCCAGATCCTCATACCAGGGTCAGATCCTACCTTCTCAGACATGGAGAGACCCAGATCCTCACACCAGGGTCAGATCCCACCTCCTTAGACACGGAGAGACCCAGATCTGCATACCAGGGCCAGATCCTACCTTCTCAGACACTGACAGACACAGATCCTCACACCTGTAACAGATCCTACCTCCTCGGACATGGAGAGACCCGTATCCTCACACCTGTACCAGATCCTACCTCCTCAGACATGGATAGACTCAGAGCCTGATACTAGGGCCAGATCCTACCTCCTCAGATACTGACAGATCCAGATCCATATACCCATACCCAGATCCTACCTCCTCAGATGCTGACAGACCCAAATTCTCATAAGACTCATACCAGGGCCAGGTCCTACCTTCTCAGACATGGAGACCCAGATCCTCACACTTGTACCAGATCCTACCTCCTCAGACATGGATGGACACAGATCCTCACACCTACACCAGATCCTACCTCCTCAGACAATGACAGACCCAGATTCCCATACCAGGGCCAGATCCTACCTCCTCAGATATGGAGAGACCAAGATCCTCACACCTGTACCAGATCCTATCTCCTCAGACAGGGAGAGCCCAGATCCGCACAAGCCTAATACCAGGGCCAGATCCTACCTTCCCAGACATGGAAAGACCCAGATCCTCACACCTGTACCAGATCCTACCTCCTCAGACATGGAGAGCCCAGATCCTCACAAGCCTCATACCAAGGCCAGATCCTACCTTCCCAGACATGTAGAGACCCAGATCCTCACACCTGTACCAGATCCTGCCTCCTCACACATAGGAGACTCTGATCCTCACACCTGTACCAGATCCTACCTCCTCAGACATTGACAGAC
>NW_022454570.1:0-1010 GCF_009761245.1 Sapajus apella
CTGTACCAGATCCTACCTCCTCAGACATTGACAGACCCAGATCCTGATACCAGGGCCAGATCCTACATCCTCAGATGCTAACAGACTCACAAGCCTCATACCAGGGCTAAGTCCTACCTTCTCAGACACTGACAGACCCAGATCCTCATACCAGGGTCAGATCCTACCTTCTCAGACATGGAGAGACCCAGATCCTCACACCAGGGTCAGATCCCACCTCCTTAGACACGGAGAGACCCAGATCTGCATACCAGGGCCAGATCCTACCTTCTCAGACACTGACAGACACAGATCCTCACACCTGTAACAGATCCTACCTCCTCGGACATGGAGAGACCCGTATCCTCACACCTGTACCAGATCCTACCTCCTCAGACATGGATAGACTCAGAGCCTGATACTAGGGCCAGATCCTACCTCCTCAGATACTGACAGATCCAGATCCATATACCCATACCCAGATCCTACCTCCTCAGATGCTGACAGACCCAAATTCTCATAAGACTCATACCAGGGCCAGGTCCTACCTTCTCAGACATGGAGACCCAGATCCTCACACTTGTACCAGATCCTACCTCCTCAGACATGGATGGACACAGATCCTCACACCTACACCAGATCCTACCTCCTCAGACAATGACAGACCCAGATTCCCATACCAGGGCCAGATCCTACCTCCTCAGATATGGAGAGACCAAGATCCTCACACCTGTACCAGATCCTATCTCCTCAGACAGGGAGAGCCCAGATCCGCACAAGCCTAATACCAGGGCCAGATCCTACCTTCCCAGACATGGAAAGACCCAGATCCTCACACCTGTACCAGATCCTACCTCCTCAGACATGGAGAGCCCAGATCCTCACAAGCCTCATACCAAGGCCAGATCCTACCTTCCCAGACATGTAGAGACCCAGATCCTCACACCTGTACCAGATCCTGCCTCCTCACACATAGGAGACTCTGATCCTCACACCTGTACCAGATCCTACCTCCTCAGACATTGACAGAC
>NW_022454571.1:0-1010 GCF_009761245.1 Sapajus apella
GTATTTAAATAGGAAGAGAGGAAGTCAAGTTGTCTCTGTTTGCAGATGACATGATTTTATATTTAGAAAACTCCATTGTCTCAGCCCCAAAACTTCTTGATCTGATAAACAACTTCAGCAAAGTCTCAGGATACAAAGTCAATGTACAAAAATCACAAGCTTTCTTTTATACCAATGATAGGCAAGCAGAGAGCCAAATCTTGAATGAATGCCCATTCGTAATTGCTACAAAGAGAATACCTAGGAATACAGCTCACTAGGGATGTGAAGGACCTCTTCAAGGACAACTACAAATGGCTGCTCAAGGAAATAAGAGAGGACACCAAACAAGGAAACATTCTCTCCTCATGGATAGGAGAAATCAATATCATAAATATGCCATACTGCTGAAAGTAATTTTTGGATTCAATGCTATTCCCATCAAACTACCATAGATATTTTTCACAGGATTAGCAAAAAAAAACTATTTTAAATTTCATGTAGAATCAAAGAAGATCCTGTATAGTCAAGATAATCTTAAGCAAAAAGAACAAAGCTGGAGGCATCATGCTACCTGACTTGACACTGTACTGCAAGGCTACAGTAACCAAAAGAGCATGGTACTCTTGCCAGAATAGGCCCACCGACTCATGGAGAAGTGAGGCCTCAGAAATAACACCACACATCTACAACCATCTGATCTTTGACAGCCCTGACAAAAACAAGCAATGGGGAAAGGATCTCCTAATCAGTAAGTGGTTGCTACTTCAACTTTGTTTGTTAATGGTTTGTTGAACGTTTTTGTTGCTTCTTGATTGGATCTTACTAGGTTGTGTGTTGCTAGAAACTTATGTATTTTCTCTAGGTTATTTAATGTTGGCTTACGACTGTTTATAATAGTCCCTTATGATCCTTTTCATTTCTCAGGCATCTGCTGTAAGGTCTCCTCTCTAATCTGTTTATTTCTTTTCTTGTTTTTTCTTCTTTTTTTTTCTGAGACAGAGTCTCGCTTTGTTGCCCAAGTTGGAGTG
>NW_022454572.1:0-1010 GCF_009761245.1 Sapajus apella
CCTGAGTAGCTGGGATTACAGGCGCGCGCCACCATGCCCAGCTAATTTTTTTATTTTTAGTAGAGACGGGGTTTCACCAGTTGACCAGGATGGTCTCGATCTCTTGACCTTGTGATCCACCCGCCTCGGCCTCCCAAAGTGCTGGGATTACAGGCGTGAGCCACCGCGCCCAGCCCCGGTGCGGTGGTTCTTGATGCAGAGTAAACGGGACTGGGTCCCCTTTTGGTCGAGGTTTGGATCTCCGGGAAGGCAGAGTCGCCTATTCAGCTGATTGAAGGACGGACTCAAGAAGGAAGCCAGACGGGAGCTTCCCGGGCAGAAAAGCACCATCAATCTTAATGCCACTGTTTTGGCCGGCGCAGTGGGTTACTCAGATTCTGGCACTGGGAATCAACAAGTTGGACGTCCACTCAGAAACCTAATTAGAAAGTCGGTAATTATAAAGACGACAGTGGATAAATTTATAACGAAGGGAAGAAACCAGCCTAAAAAGGCTGAGAATACCCAAAATCAGAACACCTCTCCCTCTACAGGGGATCACAGTTCCTCATCAGCAACAGAACAAGGCCTGATGGAGAACGAGTGTGTTCCATTAACAGAAGTAGGCTTCAAAAGGTGGATGATAAGAAACTTCTGTGAGTTAAAAGAACTTGTTCTAACCCAATGCAAAGAAACTAAGAACTTTGAAAAAAAGTTTGACGAAATGCTAACGAGAATAGACGAGAATAGACAATCTAGAGAGGAATATAAGTGAATTAATGGAGCTGAAAAATACAACACGAGAACTTCGTGAAGTATGCACAAATTTTAACAGCCAAATTGATCAAGCAGAAGAAAGGATATCAGATGTCGAAGACCCATTTAATGAAATAAAACGGGAAGATAAGATTAGAGAAAAAAGGATAAAAAGGAACGAGCAAAGTCTCCAAGAAATATGGGACTATGTGAAAAGACCTAATCTACGTTTGATAGGTGTACCTGAATGTGACGAAGAGAATGAATCCAAGCTG
>NW_022454573.1:0-1010 GCF_009761245.1 Sapajus apella
CATTTAGATGCAATCTTAAATGATACGAGAAACGTCTCTTTCAAACTGCTCCACTGTGTGTTCGTTCACCTTCGGAAGTTGCATCTATGTTTAGATTCTGCGAGTTAGAAAGACGTTTCTCCAAAAAGCTGCGTTTGGATATTCCTGAGTGAATGGCCATATAGGGTTTAATGAGAAATATCTTGCTCTAAAACAAAAACGGAGCTATGTAACAGAATGATTGTCAAGGTGTATATTAACCTTACAGAGTTAAACAATTGTGTGAATGTAGCAGTTCACAAACCCTTTCTTTGTAGAATCTGGAAAGAGATATTTACAGCCGCTTACAGACGCTTAAGAATTAGCTTTAATATCGCATCTAAATGACACGAGAAACGTCTCTTTCAAACTGTTCCACTGTGTGTTCGTACACCTTCGGAAGCTGCATCTATGTTTAGATTCTGCGAGTCAGAAAGACGTTTCTCCAAAAGTTTGCGTTTGGATATTCCTGAGTGAAGGGGAGTATAGTGTTTAATGCGAAATCTATTGCTCTAAAACAAAAACTGAGCAATGTAACAGAATGATTGTCAAGGTGTATATTAAACTTACAAAGCTAAACAACTGTGTGAATGTAGCAGTTCACTAACCCTTTCTTTGGAGAACCTGGAAAGAAATATTTACAACCATATACAGACTCTTAAGTATTACCTTTAAGATTGCATCTAAATCCTACGAGAAACGTCTCTTTCAAACTGCTCCTCTGTGTGTTCGTGCACCTTCGGAAGTTGCATCTATATTTAGATTCTGCGAGTTAGAAACAGGTTTCTCCAAAAAGCTGCGTTTGGATATTCCTGAGTGAATGGGAGTATAGGGTTTAATGAGAAGTATCTTACTCTAAAACAAAAACTGAGCTATGTAGCAGAATAATTGTCAAGGTGTATATTAAACTTACAGAGTTAAACAATTGTGTGAATGTAGCAGTTCACCAACCCTTTCTTTGGAGAATCTGGAAAGAGATTTTTCCAGCTTTA
>NW_022454574.1:0-1010 GCF_009761245.1 Sapajus apella
CACTCTGTTGCCTAGGCTGAAGTGCAGTGATGTGATCATGACTCACTGCAACCTCCACCTCCCTGAGCGCAAGTGATCCTTCTACCTCAGCCTCCTGAGTAGCTGGGACTGTAGATGTGTGCTACCACTCATAGCTAATTTTTGACTTTTTTTTTTGTACAGACAGGGTTTCACTATATTTCTCAGTCTGGTCTCAAAATCCTGGGCTCAAGTAATTTGCCCGCCTCAGCCTCCCTAAATGTTGGGATTACAGACATGAGCCACCATGCCTGGCCAGTTATTCTTATTGATGATCGATTTCTCCCATTTTTGAATGGACACCTGTTCAGCTTGTTTCTGGGCCCGTTTGACACCCCTAGTGGTCATTGCTACTTTCCGTGCTTTCTATTAATAGTATGACAAGATGTTCCAAGCACATCTTGTACATTTCCTGCCCAAATCTTAAAGGAACTATTTCTCCAAATAATTTTGTGTCCTTTTAATGAGAGTTGCTATTTAGAGATTACATTCTAGGTACTAAGATTGCTTATTGCTTATGAGTTAGCCATGCCTTCTAGGACTTTTCAGAGGACAAAGCTAGGAAGTATGTGATGGCTTTTTTTATGTGAATATTCATCATAATGTCATGGTGATTACAGATGCCCACTCTCTATTAGAAATCCCTCTATAAGAAATAGAGACATCCCTCTATAAGAAACTTTATTTTGTTATTTCTCCTACCATTAAGAAACAAACAAATGATTTGCACATCCATTCCGGATGGCTTTATAGGGTCAGCTTTACTCTCCCAACTGAAACAATTAAAAAAATTCAGACAAAATAAATGAACCAATATTTTTCAAGACATTGAACATCAGGCAACAAAGGACAGTAAGTCTTGACAGATAAGGAACGTACACCATGAGCTCTCCAGTTGTCCCAGGTTACTTCACGAAGTGAGTTCCCAGGCCATGGCACAGAAAGAGAGAACCCAAGTGGAGCCCAGTGGACACCCGGAGTTGAGGAGATGG
>NW_022454575.1:0-1010 GCF_009761245.1 Sapajus apella
AGCAGAGAAGTTTGAAAGAGACATTTCTCCTGTGGTTTAGACGCGATGTTACCTCTAATTCTTATGAGCCTGTATAAGGCTGGAAATATCTCTTTCTAGATTGTCCAAAGAAAGGGGTTTCTAAACTGCTACATTCACAACTCTGTTTAACTCTGTAAGTTGAATACACAGCTTGACAATCCTTCTGCTATATAGCTTGGTTTTGTTTTAGATCCAGATATTTCTCATTACACACTCTACGCCAATTCACTCAGGAGTATCCAACCGCAGCTTTTACAAGAAACGTGTTTCTAACTCGCTGAATCTAAACATAGATGCAACTTACTAAGGTGAACGAAAACACAGCAGAGCAGTTTGAAAGAGACGTTTCTCCTGCAGTTTAGACGTGATCTTACTGCTAATTCTTATGAGCCTGCCTATGGCTGGAAATATCTCTTTCCAGATTCTTGAAAGAAAGGGTTTCTGAACTGCTACATTCACACATCTCTTTTAACTGTGTAAGTTGAATACGCAGCTTGACAATCAATCTGCTACAAAGCTCCGTTTTTGTTTTAGAGCCAGATATTTCTCATTACACCCTATACTCCCATTCACTCAGGAGTACCCAAACGAGATTTTACAAGAAACGTGTTTCTAATTCGCTGAAGCTAAACTTAGATGCAACTTCCCAGGCTGAACGAACACACAGCAGATCAGTTTGAAAGAGACGTTTCTCCTGTAGTTTAGACGCTATCTTACCGCTAATCCTTATGAGCCTGTATATGGCTGAAAATATCTCTTTCCAGATTCTCGAAATAAAGATTTTCTGAACTGCTACATTCACAAATCTGTTTACCTATGTAAGTTGAATACACACCTTGACAAACATTCTGTTACATAGCTCCGTTTTTGTTTTAGAGCCAGATATTTCTCACTACACCTTATACTCCCATTCACTCAGCAGTATTCAAACGCAGCTTTTATAAGAAATGTGTTTCTAACTTGCTGAATCTAAACATAGATGAAACTAC
>NW_022454576.1:0-1010 GCF_009761245.1 Sapajus apella
GTATAGGGTTTAATGAGAAATATCTGTCTCTAAAAAAAAAACGGAGCTATGTAGCAGAATGATTGTCAGGGTTTATATTAAACTTACACAGATAAACAATTGTGTGAATGTAGCAGTTCACTAAGCCTTTCTTTAGAGAATCTGGAAAGAGATGTTTCCAGCCGCTTACAGGCTCTTAAGAATTAGCTTTAAGATCGCATCTAAATGATACGAGAAACGTGTCTTTCAAGCTGCTCCACTGTGTGTTAATTCACCTTCGGAAGTTGTATTTATGTTTAGATTCTGTGAGTTCGAAACACGTTTCTCCAAAAAGCTGCGTTTGGATATCCTGAGAGAATGGGAGTATAGGGTTTAATGAGAAATATCTGGCTCTAAAACAAAAACGGAGCGATGTAGCAGAATGATTGTCAAGGTGTATATTAAACTTACAGAGTTACACAATTGTGAGAATGTAGCACTTCACCATCCCTTTCTTTGGAGAATCTGGAAAGAGATATTTCCAGCCATATACAGACTCTTAAGAATTAGCTTTAAGATCGCATCTAAATGATACGAGAAACGTCTCTTCAAAACTGCTCCACTGTGTGTTCGTTCACCTTCGGAAGTTGCGTCTATGTTTACATTCTGCGAGTTAGAAAGCCCTTTCTCCAAAAAGCCGCTTTTGGATATTCCTGAGTGAATGGGAGTATAGGGTTTAATGAGAAACATCTTGCTCTACAAGAAATACGGAGCTATGTAACAGAATGATTGTCAAGGTGTATATTAAACTTACAGAGTTAAACAATTGTGTGAATGTAGCAGTTCACCAACACTTTCTTTGGAAAAACTGGAAAGAGATATTTCCAGCTTTATACAGACTCTTAAGAATTAGATTTAAGATCGCATCTAAATGATACGAGAAACGTCTCTTTCAAACTGCTCCACTGTGTGTTCGGTCACCTTCGGAAGTTGCATCTATGTTTGGATTCTGCGAGTTAGAAGTACGTTTCTCCAAAAAGCTGCGTTTGGAT
>NW_022454577.1:0-1753 GCF_009761245.1 Sapajus apella
GTGCAGAGTGAGGCTGGGGGTCCCGGCCTCCAGAGGTAACGAGATCCTGTGTGCAGTGGAGCTGCCTGCAGAGCCTGGGGTCTGAGTGTGCCCCACCAGGAATCTGCTGAGGGTGCGGCTCTGGACCCAAACTCCGTCCCTCCTTCTGTCATGTGTGTGTGTCTGCATATGTCATGTGTGTTGTGTGTGTGGTGTGTGTGTCATGTTTGCGTCTTGTGTTGTGTGTGTCTGTGTCACGTATGTCATGTGTTGTGTCTCTGTGTGTGTTGTGTCTATGTGCCGTGTGTGTTGTGTGTGAATGTATGTCATGTGTGGTGTGTGGTGTGTGTGTCGTGTGTGTGGTGTGTATGTCATCTGCGTTGTGTGTGATGTATGTGTATTGTGTTTCATGTGTGTCATGTGTTTTGTGTGTTGTGTGTGTCGTGTGTGTGGTGTCTGTGGTGTGTCTGTGTGTGGTGTGTGTGGTGTGTGGTGTGTGTGGTGTGTGGGTGGTGTCTGTGTGGTGTGTGTGGTGTCTGTGTGTGATGTGTGGTGTGTGGTGTGTGTGTGGTGTGTGTGTGGTGTGTGGTGCGTGTTGTGTATGTGTGGTGTGTGTGGTGTGTGTGAGTGTCTGTGTGTGTCTGTGTGTGCCTGTGTCTGCGTGTCTGTGTGTGTGTGTTTATGTGTCTCTGTGTCTGTCCCTATGTGTGTCTGTATGTGTTTCTGTGTCCTCTGTGTGGGTCTATGTATGCCTGTGTGTGTTTGTGTGTGTGCCTATCTGTGTCTGTGTGTGCCTGTGTATGTCTCTGTCTCTATGTGTGTGTCTGTATGTGCCTGTGTGTCTCTATATGCATCTGTGTGTGTGTGTGTCTGTATGTGCCTGTGTATCTCCATGTGCATCTCTGTGTGCCTGTGTCTGTGTGCCTGTGTGTCTATGTGTGTGTGTTTGTGTCCCTCTACGTGTGTCTCTCTGTCTGTCCCTATGTGTGTCTGTGTGTGTGTCTATGTGTCTCTGTGTGGGTCTATGTATGCCTGTGTGTGTCTCTATCTGTGCCTGTGTATGTCTCTGTCTCTATGTGTGTGTCTGTATGTGCCTGTTTGTGTGTCTCTATATGCATTTGTGTGTGTATTTCTGTGTCTGTGTGTTTCTATGTCCATCTGTGTGTGTCTCTGTGAGCTGATGGACTATGGGAAGTTGGGCCAACCTTAGTGAGTCCTTTGGCCTGAGGGACTGCCATGGGCCTGAATCTTGGGGCTGGGGCAGGGGCCTAAARGTGCAGAGTGAGGCTGGGGGTCCCGGCCTCCAGAGGTAACGAGATCCTGTGTGCAGTGGAGCTGCCTGCAGAGCCTGGGGTCTGAGTGTGCCCCACCAGGAATCTGCTGAGGGTGCGGCTCTGGACCCAAACTCCGTCCCTCCTTCTGTCATGTGTGTGTGTCTGCATATGTCATGTGTGTTGTGTGTGTGGTGTGTGTGTCATGTTTGCGTCTTGTGTTGTGTGTGTCTGTGTCACGTATGTCATGTGTTGTGTCTCTGTGTGTGTTGTGTCTATGTGCCGTGTGTGTTGTGTGTGAATGTATGTCATGTGTGGTGTGTGGTGTGTGTGTCGTGTGTGTGGTGTGTATGTCATCTGCGTTGTGTGTGATGTATGTGTATTGTGTTTCATGTGTGTCATGTGTTTTGTGTGTTGTGTGTGTCGTGTGTGTGGTGTCTGTGGTGTGTCTGTGTGTGGTGTGTGTGGTGTGTGGTGTGTGTGGTGTGTGGGTGGTGTCTGTG
>NW_022454578.1:0-1009 GCF_009761245.1 Sapajus apella
TGGACAGGGAAAATGTGGCACGTAGACACCATGGAATATTATGCAGCCATAAAAAACGATGAGTTTGTGTCCTTTGTAGGGACATGGATGACCCTGGAAACCATCATTTCAGCAAACGGACACAAGAACAGAAAGTCAAACACTGCATGTTCTCACTCACAGACGGGTGTTGAACAATGAGAACGCAAGGACACAGGGAGGGAAACATCACACACTGGGGTCTGTTGGGGGGAAATAGGGGAGGGACAGCAGGGGGTGGGGAGTTGGGGAGAGATAGCATGCATGGGGAGAAATGCCAGATATAGGTGAAGAGGAGGAAGGCAGCAAATCACGTTGCCATGTGTGCACCTATGGAACAATCTTCCATGTTCTTCACGTGTACCCGAAAACCTAAAATGCAATAAAAAATTAAAAGGGATCCTCTCCCCTTTGCTATGGAGATTTTTGTGTGTGTGTGTGTGGTGTCTTAAATAGCAAATTTTACCCACTAGATGGCACCAAAGACCAGCATTTTAAAACAACTTAGCTCGGAAATCAATGATTTTTGACACATTCTGGTGTTCTCAGACTCTCATGTGAGGTTTAGCTGGGGGGTGAAAATGTGTGAATGGCAACGTTTTTGCAACGGAAGGAGCTATTTAAAAGGGATCCTCTGTGGAGAAATAGGAACACTTTTACACTGTTGCTGGGGGTGTAAATTAGTTCAACCATTGTGGAAGACAGTGTGGCGATTCCTCAAGGACCTAGAAATAGAAATTCCATTTGACCCAGCAATCCCATTACTGGGTATATATCCGAAGGACTATAAATCATTCTCCTATAAGGACACATGCACACGAATGTTCATTGCAGCACTGTTTACAATAGCAAAGACCTGGAACCAACCCAAATGCCCATCGATGATAGACTGGATAGGGAATATGTGGCACATATACACCATGGAATATTATGCAGCCATCAAGAACAAAGAGTTCTTTTCCTTTGTAGGGACATGGATGAACCTGGAAAC
>NW_022454579.1:0-1009 GCF_009761245.1 Sapajus apella
TTCCCACACTGTCATCTCCCCATGAGGTCACCTCTTCAAACATAGGGAGGCATGCTTTATTATATTTCAAGGTTGAAAAGCAAAAGCCGGCGCCCCCCTCTCTCCCGGAGTGGGTGGCCCCTCCCCTCTCAGAGTGGGCGGGGACAGGAGTTGCAGGGGCAGCTTTCCTTGGGGTGCCACAGGTCCCTCTGGAGCTGCTGCTGCCTGGCCACGCCTCCTTTCCCTTTCATCTTTTTCATTGACCAATGGGATTGGAGCACGAAGGCCACACCCCTATTCTACATTCTAGTGTGGCCCTGGTTACCGCATCCTCTGGCTCAGTCAACACAGCTGCCTGGTAGGAGAGTGGAGCTTCTTACCAGTGCTCCCTTGAATTGTGCTGATGTGGCCCCAACCCCCCCTCCCCCCCCAACCCCCCCCCCCCCCCCCACCCACCATGGCGATGTCGGAAGAAATTCGCAAGATGAAATTAGCCTCGGCTAGGAAAAAGGTAACATGCACACAGATCCCCTCTGACAGCAAGACTGCTGCCAGAGTCCATAACACTTCTGAGACACACTAGGCTGGGTGGGCCCCCAACCCCGGTGCCTCTGGGTTCCCACTACCAACGTCTTGTCAGCCAGCCCCACCCCTTCAGCAAGGGGCCCAGCCACTGTCCTTGCCAATCACCCCAGGGTGGCTTTGGATGTGTAACCCCTGAGGCTCCCCGCTCCCTACTTGGGCCTCACATTTTCCTGCCCCAAACCTGACCTCCCTGGGCTCTGTGGGCTTATGTCTCTAAAGACCTGGGTCTCCCAGTCCCTACCCTCATCAGTCATTTCTGGGTGGCTTTGGGCTGGTGACTCCTGGGAATCCCTGCTGCAGACTCTGCCCTCCCCTCCTGCTCCCCCATTGTGACCTCCCTGTGCTCTTTGGGCTGGCGTGTCCGAGGACCTGGGTCCCAGCCCTGCATCCCCCTCCCACATCATGGAGCAGTGACTCAGGCATCTCCTTGATGTGGTCCCCTCCC
>NW_022454580.1:0-1009 GCF_009761245.1 Sapajus apella
CTAACCCTTTCGTTGGAGAATCTGGAAAGAGATATATTCAGCCATATGCAGACTAAAGAATTAGCTTTAAGTTCGCATCTAAATCATATGAGAAACGTCTCTTTCAAACTGCTCCACTGTGTGTTCGTTCACCTTCGGAAGTTGCATCTGTCTTTAGATCCTGCGAGTTAGAAACACGTTTCTCCAAAAAGCTTCGTTTGGATATTAATGAGTGAATGGGTGTATAGGATTTAATGAGAAATATCTGGCTATAAAACAAAAACGGAGCTATGTAGCAGAACGATTGTCAAGGTCTATATTAAACTTACAGAGTTGAACAATTGTGTGAATGTAGTAGTTCACTAACCCTTTCTTTGGAGAATCTGGAAAGTGATATTTCCAGCCATATACCGACTCTTAACAATTAGCTTTAAGATCGCATCTAAATCATACGAGAAACGTCTCTTTCAAACTGTTCCACTGTGTGTTCGTTCACCTTCGGAAGTTGTATCTATGTTTACATTCTGCGAGTTAGAAACACGTTTCTCCAAAAAGCTGCGTTTTGATATTCCTGAGTGAATGGGAGTATAGGGCTTAATGAGAAATATCTGGCTCTAAAACAAAAACGGTGCTATGTAGCAGAATGAATGTCAAGCTTTATATTAAACTTACAGACTTAAACAATTGTGTGAATGTAGCAGTTCACTAACCCTTTCTTTGGAGAATCCAGAAAGAGATATTTACAGCCATATAGAGACACTTAAGAATTACGTTTAAGATCGCATCTAAATCATACGAGAAACGTCTCTTTCAAATTGCTCCACTGTGTGTTCGTTCACCTTCGGAAGTTGCATCTATGTTTAGCTTCTACGAGTTAGAAACACCTTTCTCCAAAAAGCTGCGTTTGGATATTCCTGAGTGAATGGGAGTATAGGGTTTCACGAGAAATATCTGGCTCTAAAACAAAAACGGAGCTATGTAGTAGAATGATTTTCAAGGTGTATATTAAACTTACAGAGTTAAACAATTG
>NW_022454581.1:0-1009 GCF_009761245.1 Sapajus apella
TGCTCCGCCCGCCTCCTTTAGGGGCGGTTGGGCCGGCGCCTGTGGGGGCAGGGCCCAGAGTAAGCGACTCAGCCAATGGGATGTGGCGGCTGGGTCGCCCCACGGGCGGCGGAAGGAGGCGCAGCGTCGGAGGGGTAAAATGGCGGCGCGCGTCCTGCTGAGAGCGTCGGTGCTGCGTGGGGAGCGGGTGTCCCGGTTCGCCGTGTGCGCGCTGGAATCCTGCTCTCCAACTAGGCCTACCACGTGGAGCGGGAGAAGGAGCGGGACGCCGAGCACCCGGCCCTCTGCGACCTGGGGCCCTGGGTGAAGTGCTTCGCCGCCCTTGCCTCCAGGTAGCCACTGGGGAGTGGGCGGGCAGCTGGGACCGCGCCGCGGGGGGAGCGGGGGGAACGGAAGAGGTCGGGGCTGGGGCCAGGCGTGGAGGGGGTGGCTGCTGGGCGTTCCTGCCCCAGGGGCGGTCTGAGCCCGGGCCTCGAGGTGGAGGGCCGGGGTGTGGTCGGGCGGATGCCGCGCTGGGCTTGAGAGCGGGGCTCTGAGACGGGTGGGTCCCGGCCAGCCTGACAGGTTTCCTGGTCCTCAGGAGGTGGGCTGGGGGTGTGGGACCCTGTCTGCTGCACCCGCGAGGCCAGCGGCCACCTCTTGTCCCCCCATCCCCGCAGCCGAAGCTTTGGGAACAGCGCAGACTCAGAGGGGTTGCATTTCCCAGTGTCTTCCTGGTGCTAGGACAGGTGTTTCCTTTGTACTCCAGAGCTAGTCAGAATTTGCAGACTTCCCGGGACGGTGACATTTTCGGGCAAACACGAATTTGACCCTACTCTGGAAGAAGATACGGGCGCTTAACGTATCTGATTTCTTGGATTTCCCCTCCTGTATCTCGGTGTGCCAGGAGGGGGAAATGGTCTGAGTTTGGGTCTGAGTTTAAACTTCATTGGAGAAAAGGACAAGTATGTTATCTTGTTAAGCGCCCCTAAAGGAGGCGGGCGGAGCAGGGAAGGTGCGCGCGGGCACG
>NW_022454582.1:0-1009 GCF_009761245.1 Sapajus apella
TGGCCTGGCCTTTTGGCCTGGACTTTTGACCTGGAAGTTTCATTTGGCCTGGCCTGACCTTTTGGCCTGGGCTTTTGGCCTGGCCTGGCCTTTTGGTCCGGCCTGGCCTTGACTTTCTGCCTGGCCTTTTGGCCTTGCTTTTTGGCCTGGCCTGGGCTCTTTGTCTCACGTGGCCTGTACTTTTGGCCTGGCCTGGCTTCTTGGTCTTTCCTTTTGGCCTGGGCTGTCCTGTTGGCCAAATCTTTTGGCCTGGCCTGGGTTTTTGGCCTTTCCTTTTGGCCTGGCCTGTCCTTTTGGCCTGGCCTTGCCTTTCTTACTGGCCTGGCCTTTTGACCTTGCCATTTGGCCTGTCATGGCCTTTTCACCTGGCTTTTTTGGCCAAGGCCTGGCCTTTCCTCCTGGCCTATCCTGTCTTTGCGTTTTGGCCAGGCCTTTTGGCCTGGCCTGGCTTTTTGGCCTGGCCATTTTGTCAGGGCTTTTGGCCTGACCTGGCCTCTTGGCTGGGTCTGGCCTGGCCTTCCCTTTTGGCCTGGTCGGGACTAGCCTTGCCTTTTGGCCTGGCCTGAACTTTTGTCCTGGCCTTTTGGCCTGTAATGGCCTTTTGTCCTGGCCTTTTTGACTGGCCTTTTGGCCTGTCCTGGACTTTAGGCCTGGACTTTTGGCCGGGTCTGACTTTTTCGCCTGGCCTTCTGGTCTTGCCTTTTGGTCTGTCCTGGCCTTGCATTACTCTCCACTTTGTCCCAGGTGATTTCCTTCTTCTGATTATCTGTGCATGATTAGATACAAAAGTATCTAAGGATGCTTTTAACTGCCTCTAAAAGTATGTAAGCATGCTTTTAACTGCCTCTAAAAGTATCTAAGCATGCTTTTAACTGCCTCTAAAAGTATCTAAGGATGCTTTTAACTGCCTCTAAAAGTAACTAAGCATGCTTTTAACTGCCTCTAAAAGTATCTAAGGATGATTTTAACTGCCTCGAAAAGTATCTAAACATGCTTTTAACTGCCTCCT
>NW_022454583.1:0-1009 GCF_009761245.1 Sapajus apella
TAAAAAGCACCAATAAATGCTAGTTTACTTCACATGACTTTCCTCCAACGAACAAAAGATATAACATCGTGTGCATAACAATATATGTTGCACATGTGGATTGTGACCATCTACTTGTCCACAGTGAAAATCTCCATCTGGAGGATGTACTGGGGTGTGAGAAGCAATAAGGAGTGGATTAGGTTGGAGGCCACCCAGGACAAGGTGACAAAAGTAACGGATTTCTCTTTCTCTGCCTTTTAAATGTATCAGGGGCTGAATAAAGTCACCAGATCAAACTCCCTTGGATGTTGCCACATTCTTTCCTTGCCCGAAGAAAAGGGTCCTAAGAAACATGTATATATATATATACAATGAAATACTATTTGGCCCTAAAAAAGAATGAAATTATGTTATTTGCTACAATATGGATGGAACTGGAGGTTATTATGTTACATGAAAGAAGCCAGGCACAAAAGACAAAGATCAACAGTTCTCACTGATATGTGAGAACTAAAATAGGTGGACTGCATGGAGACAGTAGAATGGGAGTTACCAGAGGTTTGGAAGGGTGCATGGGGTGAGGACGAAGAGAGGCTGGTTCATGTGTACAAACATACGGTTACACCGTATTCAGTAGCTGAGAAGGGTCACTATTGTTTGCAACACTGTATCGTATATTTTTAAAATTTTTTTATTATTTTACTTCATTTTTCCCTACGTTATTGGGGTACGGGTAGTATTTGGTTACATGAGTTTTTCAGTGATGATTTGTGAGACCCCGGTGCACCCATCACCCAAGCAGTATACACTGCATCATATTTGTATTCTTCCTTCCCTCGCCCCCCTCCCAGTCTTCCCCTCAAGTCCCCAAAGTCCATTGTATCATTCTTATGCCTTTGCATCCTCAGGGCTTAGCTCCCACATACCCGTAAGAACATACGATGTGTGGTTTTCCATTCCTGACTTACTTCATTAAAGTGTCTGAAGTATCTATTATAGTGTTTGACACATAAAAAGCACCAATAAA
>NW_022454584.1:0-187 GCF_009761245.1 Sapajus apella
GAGAAACGTCTAGTTCAAACTGCTCTGCTTTGTGTTCATTCACCTTATTTAGTTTCATCTACGTTTAGATTGAGCGAGTTAGAAACACGTTTCTTCTAAAAGCTGCGTTTGGATATTCCGGAGTGACTGAGACTAAAGCCTGTAATGAGAAATATCTTGCTCTAAAACAAAAACGCAGCAATCTGGG
>NW_022454584.1:287-689 GCF_009761245.1 Sapajus apella
GTTAGAAACACGTTTCTTCTAAAAGCTGCGTGTGGATATTCCGGAGTGACTGAGACTAAAGCCTGTAATGAGAAATATCTTGCTCTAAAACAAAAACGCAGCAATCTGGCAGTATGATTGTCAAGCTGTACAATCATCTTCCTGAGCTAAAATGATGTGTGTGTGCAGCAGTTCAGAAATCCTTTACTTGGAGAATCTGGAAACAGATATTTCCAGCCATATACAAGCATATGAGAACTATAAGGAAGACCGCGTTGAAAACACAGGAGAAACGTCTATTTCAAACTGCTCTGCTTTGTGTTCGTTCACCTTAGGGAGTTGCATATATCTTTAGATTCTGTGCGTTAGAAACACGTTTCTTCTGAAAGCTGTGTTTGGATATTCCAGAGTGAAAGAGACTGT
>NW_022454584.1:789-1009 GCF_009761245.1 Sapajus apella
TGTGTGCAGCAGTCCAGAAATCCTTTCAATAGATAATGTGAAAAAAGATATTTGCAGCCATATACAGGCGTATAAGAACTAGCAGCAAGGCTGCGTTTAAATTCCAGGAGAAACGTCTAGTTCAAATTGTTCTGCTTTGGGTTCGTTCAACTTAGGAAGTTGCTTCTATGTTGAGATTGAGCGCATTAGAAACACGTTTCTTCTAGAAGCTGTGTTTGGA
>NW_022454585.1:0-1009 GCF_009761245.1 Sapajus apella
TTTTTCTTTCTTTCTTGTTTTTTTCTATGTTTTGAGACAGAGGCTCACTCTGTCTCACCCAGGCTGGAGTGCGGTGGTGTATTCTCGGCTCACTGCAACCTCCGCCTCCCGGGTTCAAGCAATTCTCCTGCCTCAGCCTCCCGAGTAGCTGGGACTACAGGCATGCCCTACCACACCAGGCTAATTTTTGCATTTTCAGTAGAAATGGGGTTTCGCCATGTTGGCCAGGCTGGTCTCGAACTCCTGATCTGAAGTCATTCACCCGCCTCGGCCTCCCAAAGTGCTGGGATTACAGGTGTGAACCACCACACCCAGCCTCCTTTCCTTTCCCCTTTAGAAAAGGAAAACCTTCTCTCCCTGAGTGAAGGGAAGATGCTGGTTCACCCGTGGGGCTCAGCCTCACAGCGGGTGTGTTTTGTGTGTACTTTGTGTTTTGTGCATGTTGTGTGTTTTGTATGTGTTGTGTGTTGTGTGTTTTTTGTGTTTGTTTTTGTTTTGGGTGTGCTGTATGTGTTTTTTGTGTGTTGTATATGTGTTTTGGGTGCATTGTGTATGTGTTTTATGTGTTTTGTGTGTTGTGTGTGTGTTATGTATTTTGTGTGTTTTGTGGTTTTTGTGTTTTGTGTTGTGTGTTTTGGGTGTTGTGTGTGTTTTGGGAGTGTTTTGTGTGTGTTGTGTGATGTGTGTTTTGTGTGTTGTCTGTGTGTTTTGGGTTATTGTGTATGTTTTATGTGTTTCGTGTGTGTTTTGTGTTTTGTAAATGTTTTGTGTGTTGTGCTGTGTGTGTTGTGTATTCTGTGTTTTGCGTTGTGTGTTTTGGGAGTGTTTTGTGTTTTGAGAGCGCTTTGTGTGTGTTGTATGTGTGTTGTGTTTTGTGTGTGTGTTGTGTGTTTTATGTGTTTTGTGTGTGTTTTGTGTTTTTTGTGTGTTGTGTGTGTTTTGGGTGTGTGTTGTGTCTTGTGTGTGTTTTATGTGCTTTGTGTTTTTTGTGTGTTGTGTGTGTTTTGGG
>NW_022454586.1:0-1009 GCF_009761245.1 Sapajus apella
GATATTTCACATTACACCCTACAGACTCCTTTTCTCTGGAATATCCAAACGCAGCTTCTAGAAGAAACGTGTTTCTAACTCGCTGAATCGAAAGATAGATGCATCTTCCTAAGGTGAACGAACACAAAGCAGAGCAGTTTAAACTAGACTTTTACACTTTGTTTTAAACGCAGTCTTACTGCTTGTTCTTATATGCCTGTATAAGGCTGGAAATATCTGTTTGCAGATTCTCCAAAGAAAGGGTTTCTGAACTGCTGCACACAAACATGAGTTTAACTCTGTAAGTTGATTGTACAGCTTGACAAACATTCTGCTATATAGCTGCGTTTTTATTTAAGAGCAAGATATTTCTCATTACAGCCTATAGTCTAATTCTCTGGAATATCCAAACGCAGCTTTTTAAAGAAACCTGTTTCTAACTCTTTGAATCTAAACATAGATGCAACTTCCAAAGGGGAGCGAACACAAAGCAGAGCACTTTGAACTACATGTTTCTCCTGTGTTTTAAACGCAGTCTTACTGCTAGTTTTCAAATGCCTGTATATGGCTGGAAATATCTGTTTCCACATTCTCCGAAGAAAGGATTTCTGAACTGCTGCACACACACATCTGTTCATCTCTGTAAGTTGATTGTACAGCTTGACAACCATTCTGCTAGATAGCTGCGTTTTTGTTTAAGAGCAAGATATTTCTAATTACAGCCTATAGTCTGATTCTCTCTGGAATATCCAAACGCAGCTTTTTAAAGAAACCTGTTTCTAACTCTTTGAATCTAAACATAGATGCAACTTCCTAAGGGGAACGAACTGAAAGCAGAGAACTTTGAAGTATATGTTTCTCCTGTGTTTTAAACGCAGTCTTGCTGCTAGTTCTTATATGCCTGTATATGGCAGGATATATCTGTTTCCAGATTCTACAAAGAAAGGATTTCTAAACTGCTGCACACACACATCAGTTTAACGCTGTAAGTTGATTGTACGGCTTGACAACCATTCTGGTAGATAGCTGC
>NW_022454587.1:0-1009 GCF_009761245.1 Sapajus apella
AATTTGGACATTGCCTCTTTACCTCCTGTAGGCCATGATTTAGCTCTTTTACCTCACCCTCCCCTCTCTTCATTCTCCCCATGTAGCTTTATTTCTATTTTTGGTTAAATCGATAAACAGAGGCTACCTTATTACATCCACGTTGACAATGTTCTTTGTAGGGCTAGGGAGTGCGTTTGGCTACATTGCCCTTCTTGTACAGCTTAGCTCTGTGTCTGTCCTTTCTAACGTCCTAACATTCTTTCTTTTCTCCCATTAGACAATAACCACAAAAACAAGGTCTCTGTGGTATCAGATACAGAGTCATTGTTTTTTCTTCTTTTTTTCTTTTTCCCCAGAAGACAAAGCTCCCTTCCAGTGGCCTCTGTCTCCCTACTACAATCTGGGCTGTCCGGATATGATTTGGGGGCTTTGATTTGGGCGGTTGAGGAAGATTTGCCTAATTGAAGGTAGTGATTAGTGTTTCTCCCCAAAATCCAAGAGGTAGCAATGGGTTCATAGGCCCCTCACAGAGGGTGTAATTGAGGGTATGTCCCAGGTCCAGCCACCCTGTGGTGATGCATCTTTCTTAAAACCTCCATTTGGGGCTGGGCACAGTGGCTCATGCCTATAATTCCAGCACTTTGGGAGGATAAGGCGGGCAGATCATGAGGTCAGGCATTTGAGACCAGCCTGGCCAACGTGGTGAAACCCTGACTCTACTGAAAACACAATAATTAGCCGGGCATGATGGCACACACCTGTAATCCCAGCTACTCAGGAAGCTGAACAGGAGAATCGCTTGAATCTGGGAAGTGGAGGTTGCAGTGAGCCAAGATCGTGCAACTGCACTCCAGCCTGAGCAACACAGCAAGACTGTCTCATAAAAAAAAAAAAAAATTCTCCATTCCCTTTCAGGCAGCAGAGGCCCCTGTCTGAGCACCAGGATCTCCTGCCCCACTTCCATCCCTTTCTATGGCTCCAGTGCCTTTCTCCTAGTCAGAGTCTTTCATCCTGAGCAGCCCCTGGG
>NW_022454588.1:0-506 GCF_009761245.1 Sapajus apella
TGTTTAGATTCAGCGAGTTAGAAAAACGTTTCTTCTAAAACCTGCGTTTGGTTATTCCTGAGTGACTTAGACTAAACGCTGTAATGAGAAATATCTTGCCCTAAAACAAAAATGCAGCTATCAGAATGCTTGTCAAGCTGTAAAATCATCTTATGGAGTTAAATTGATGTGTGTGTGCAGAGGTTCTGAGATCTTTTCTTTGGGGAATCTGGAAACAGATATTTCCAGCCATATACAGGGATAAGAGAACTACCAGTAAGACTGCGTTTAAAACCCAGAAGAAACGTCTATTTCAAACTGCTCTGCTTTCTGTTCGTTCACCTTAGGAAGTTGCATCTATATTTAGATTCAGCGAGTTAGAAACACGTTTCTTCTAAAAGCTGCGTATGGATATTCCAGAATGACTGAGATAAAAAGCCGTAATGAGAACTATCTTGCCTCAAAAGAAAAACGAAGCTGTCTAGCAGAATGGTTGTCAAGCTGTGCAATCTTCTTACAGAGTTAAA
>NW_022454588.1:606-1009 GCF_009761245.1 Sapajus apella
TGTTCGTTCACCTTAGGAAGTTGCATCTATATTTAGATTCAGCGAGTTAGAAACACGTTTCTTCTAAAAGCTGCGTATGGATATTCCAGAATGACTGAGATTAAAAGCCGTAATGAGAAATATCTTGCCTCAAAAGAAAAACGAAGCTGTCTAGCAGAATGGTTGTCAAGCTGTGCAATCTTCTTACAGAGTTAAACTGACTTGTGTGTGCAGTAGTTCAGAAATCCTTTCGTTGCAGAATCTGGAAACAGATATTTCCAGCCTTGCCCCGGAATTTTTGACTTTGCAGTAAGACTGCGTTTAAAACACAGGAAGAAACGTCTAGTTCCAACTACTCTGGCTTGTGTTCGTTCACCTTAGAAAGTTGCATCTATGTTTAAATTCAGCGAGTTAGAAACACGTT
>NW_022454589.1:0-1009 GCF_009761245.1 Sapajus apella
CTGTGTGTCCGTTCAACTTCGGAAGTTGCATCTATGTTTAGATTCTGAGAGTTAGAAAGTCGTTTCTCCAAAAAGCTGCGTTTGTATATTCCTGAGTGAATGGGAGCATAGTGATTAATGAGAAATATCTTGCTCTAAAACAAAAACGGAGATATGTAACAGAATGATTGTCAAGGTGTACATTAAATTTAAAGAGGTAAGCAATTTTGTGAATGTAGCAGTTCACCAATCCTTTCTTTGGAGAATCTGGAAAGAGATATTTACAGCCATATACAGACTCTTAAGAATTAGCTTTAAGATCGCATCTAAATGATACGAGAAATGTCTCTTTCAAACTGTTCCACTGTGTGTTCGTTCACTTTTGGAAGTTGCATCTATGTTTAGATTCTGCGAGTTACAAAGACGTTTCTCCAAAAAGCTGCGTTTACATATTCCTGAGTGAATGGGAGTATAGGGTTTAATGAGAAATATCTGGCTATAAAACAAAAACGGAGCTATGTAGCAGAATGATTGTCAAGGTGTGTATTAAACTTACAGAGTTAAAGAATTGTGTGAACGTAGCAGTTCAATAAGCCTTTCTTTGGAGAATCTGGAAAGAGATATTTCCAGCTGCTTACAGACCCTAAAGAATTCGCTTTAAGATCGCATCTAAATGATACGAGAAATATCTCTTTCAAACTGCTCCACTGTGTGTTCCTTCACCTTCGGAAGTTGCATCTATGTTTAGATTCTGCGAGTTAGAAAGACGTTTCTTCAAAAAGCTGCGTTTGGATATTCCTGAGTGAATGAGAGTATAGGGGTTAATGAGAAATATGTTGCTCTAAAACAAAAACGGATCTATGTAACAGAATGGTTGTCAAGGTGTATATTAAACTTTCAGAGGTAAATAATTGTGTGAATGTAGCAGTTCAGCAACGCTTTCTTTGGAGAATATGGAAAGAGATATTTCCAGCTTTATACAGTCTCTTAAGAATTAGCTTTAAGATCGCATCTAATTCATACGAAAAAT
>NW_022454590.1:0-1009 GCF_009761245.1 Sapajus apella
ACAAACTGTTTCTACAATTCATGTGGAAAGGCAAAGGACACAGAATAAGCAAAATGATCCTGAAAAAGAAGAACGAAGTTGGAGGACTTATCTTCCTAATTTCAAAACTTGCTACAAAGTGATCAAGAGAGTATTGTACTGGCTCAAAGACAGATGTATAGGTCACTGGAATAGAATTGAAAGCTTAGGCTGGGCACTCATGCCTGTAATTGTAGCACTTTGTGAGGCTGAAGTTGGGGGGAATCCCTTGAGACCAAGAGATCGAGAACAGCCTGGGCAACATAGAGAGTGAGATCTGTCTACAAAAAATAAAGATCAATAAAACTAAAAATTTGTTTTTAATAGACCAGGCATGGTGGTACAGTCCTGCAATCCCACCTGGTCAGGAAGCTGAGGTGAGAGGATCTCCTGAGCCTAGGAATTTGAGGCTACAGTGAGCCATGATTGGCTACTACACTCCAAACTTGGCAAGAGAGAGAAAACGTGTCAAAAAAGAAAGAAAGAAAGAAAGCCAAATGTGGTGTCTCATCTCTGTAGTCCCAACACGAGAGGATCCCTTGAAGCCAGGAATTTGAGAGCAGCCTGGGCAACATAAAAAGACTGTCTCTACGAAAACTGAATTACATGAAAAATGATGGCTGGGTGCGGTGGCTCAGGCTTGTAATCTCAGCACTTTGGGAGGTGGAAGAGGGTGGATCACCTGAGGTCAGGAGTTTGAGACCAGCCTGGCTAACATGGCCAAATTCTATTAAAAGTACAAAATTAGCTGGGTGTGGTGGTGCATGCCTGTAATCCCGGCTACCCCAGAGGCTGAGGCAGGAGAATCACTTAGAACCTGGGAGACAGAGGTTGCAGTGAGGTGATATACCACTACACTTCAGCCTGGACAACAGAGGGAGACTTTTTCTCAAACAAAACAAAAGAAAACAAAACAAAACCCATGGTGGCACACAGTTTTTGTTCCAGCTACTTAGGAGACTGAGGCAGGAGGATGACTTGAGCTCAGGAG
>NW_022454591.1:0-1009 GCF_009761245.1 Sapajus apella
TAAAAAGCACCAATAAATGCTAGTTTACTTCACATGACTTTCCTCCAACGAACAAAAGATATAACATCGTGTGCATAACAATATATGTTGCACATGTGGATTGTGACCATCTACTTGTCCACAGTGAAAATCTCCATCTGGAGGATGTACTGGGGTGTGAGAAGCAATAAGGAGTGGATTAGGTTGGAGGCCACCCAGGACAAGGTGACAAAAGTAACGGATTTCTCTTTCTCTGCCTTTTAAATGTATCAGGGGCTGAATAAAGTCACCAGATCAAACTCCCTTGGATGTTGCCACATTCTTTCCTTGCCCGAAGAAAAGGGTCCTAAGAAACATGTATATATATATATACAATGAAATACTATTTGGCCCTAAAAAAGAATGAAATTATGTTATTTGCTACAATATGGATGGAACTGGAGGTTATTATGTTACATGAAAGAAGCCAGGCACAAAAGACAAAGATCAACAGTTCTCACTGATATGTGAGAACTAAAATAGGTGGACTGCATGGAGACAGTAGAATGGGAGTTACCAGAGGTTTGGAAGGGTGCATGGGGTGAGGACGAAGAGAGGCTGGTTCATGTGTACAAACATACGGTTACACCGTATTCAGTAGCTGAGAAGGGTCACTATTGTTTGCAACACTGTATCGTATATTTTTAAAATTTTTTTATTATTTTACTTCATTTTTCCCTACGTTATTGGGGTACGGGTAGTATTTGGTTACATGAGTTTTTCAGTGATGATTTGTGAGACCCCGGTGCACCCATCACCCAAGCAGTATACACTGCATCATATTTGTATTCTTCCTTCCCTCGCCCCCCTCCCAGTCTTCCCCTCAAGTCCCCAAAGTCCATTGTATCATTCTTATGCCTTTGCATCCTCAGGGCTTAGCTCCCACATACCCGTAAGAACATACGATGTGTGGTTTTCCATTCCTGACTTACTTCATTAAAGTGTCTGAAGTATCTATTATAGTGTTTGACACATAAAAAGCACCAATAAA
>NW_022454592.1:0-1009 GCF_009761245.1 Sapajus apella
GCCCTTGTACCTTCTGCATAATGCATTAACTAGAACCAACTTCACACAGAGAACTCTAGTCAAGTCCACCAAAACCAGACGAGCTACCCAAGAACAGCTGAAAGAGTACACTCACCTGCATGGCAAAACAGTGAGAAGATTCATGTGTGCATTAACAGGCCTATCAAGCCTGGTGATAGCTAGTTGTCCAAGACTCTTAGTTCAACTTTAAACTTCCACAGAACTACTTAATCTGCCTGTAACTTTAACTGTTAAAGAGGGACAGCTCTTTAGACTCTAGAAAACAATCTTCCCCCAGAGAGTAAAAAATGCCATCAACAATAGTTGGCCCCAAAGCAGCCACCAATTAAGAAAGCATTTAAGCTCAACATGTAACTATCTTTAATCTAATCACCCTAACTCCTAGCATCACATTGGACTAATCTATTACTCAATAGAAGCAATAGTGTTAATATAAGTAACATGAAAACATTCTCTATTGCATAAGCTTACATCAGACTGGAATAACCCACTGACAGTTAACAGGCCGATATTAATAAATGATTTAATAAACATCTTATTACCTTCACTGTTAACATAGGCATGCTCTAAGAAAAGACTACAAAAAGTAAAAGCAACCTGGCAAATCTTACCCCGCCTGTTTACCAAAAACATCACCTCTAGCATTACTAGTATTAGAGGCACTGCCTGCCCAGTGACATATGTTTAATGGCCATAGTATCCTGACCATGCAAAGGCAACATAATCATCTGTTCCCTTAATAGGGGCTTGTATAAATGGCCACGCGAGGGTTCAGCTGTCTCTTTCTTTCAATCAGTGAAACTGACCCATCCATGAAGAGGCAGACATAAATAAATAAGATGAGAAGACCCTATGGAGCTTTAATTAATTAATGCAAATAAAAACTCAAACCTACAGGCCCTAGCATATTATCCCTGCATTAAAATTTTTGGTTGGGGTGGCCTCAGAGCATAACTCAACCTCCAAAATGACCTAAACTAAGACTGTG
>NW_022454593.1:0-1008 GCF_009761245.1 Sapajus apella
CCGAGCTACATGGAACTTGGAGCAGATGGAGCTCTGAGCAAGATAGATCTCAGAGCAGCCGGAGCACTGAGCAGATTAAGCTCAGACAAGAAGGAGCTCCAAGCAAGATGGAGCTTGGAGCTGATGTTCCTCTGTATAAGACAGAGCTCAGAGCTACATGGAGCTTGTAGTGATAGGCGCTCAGAGCAGATGGTGCTCAGAGAAAGATGGAGCTCAGAGTGATTGGACCTGTGAGCAAGGTGGAGCTCAGAAAATAAGGAGCTCCAACCAAGGTGGAGCTTGGAGCTGACGTTCCTCTGTGAAAGATGGAGCTAAGAGGTAGATGAAGCTTGGAGTGATAGGAGCTCAAAGCAGATGGTGCTCACAGCAAGATGGAGCTCTGAGCAAGATGGAGCTTGGAGAAGATGGAGGTCTGAGCAAGATAGAGCTCTGAGCAGATGGAGCTGTGAGCAAGATAGAGGTCTGAGCAGATGGAGCTCAGAAAAAAGGGAGCTCCAAGCAAGATGGAGCTTGGAGCTGATGTTTTTCTGTGTAAGATGGAGCTCAGAGCCAGATGGATATTGCAGTGATAGGAGCTCAGAGCAGATGGTTCTCAGAGCAAGATGGAGCTTGGAGTGATAGGAGCTTAGAGCAGATGGTGCTCAGAGCAAGATGGAGCTTGGAGTGATTAGAGCTCCAAGCAAGATGGAACTTGGAGCAGATGGATCTCTGAGCAAGATGGAGCTCAGACTGATTGGACCTCTGAGCATGGTGGAGCTCAGAGCAGATCGTTCTCAGAGCAAGATGGAGCTTGGAGTGATAGGAGCTCAGAGCAGATGGTGCTCAGAGCAGTTTGGAGCATGGAGTGTGATTGGAGCTCTGAGCAAGATGGAGCTTGGAGCAGATGGAGCTCTAAGCAAGACAGACCTCAGAGCAGGCAGAGCTCTAAGCAGATGAAGCTCTGAGCAGATTAAGCTCAGGAAAGAAGGAGCTCCAAGCAAGATGGAGCTTTGAGCTGATGTTCCTCTG
>NW_022454594.1:0-605 GCF_009761245.1 Sapajus apella
AAATTGATGTGTGTGTGCAGAGGTTCTGAAATCTTTTCTTCGGGTAACCTGGAAACAGATATTTCCAGCCTTACACAGGCATTTAAGACCTAGCAGTCAGACTGCGTTTAAAAAACAGCATAAACGTCAAGTTCAAACTGTTCTGCTTTGTGTTCGTTCACCTTAGGAAGTTGCATCCATGTTTAGATTCAGCGAGTTAGAAACACGTTTCTTCTAAAAGCTGCGTTTGGATATTCCATAATGACTGAGAGTAAAGGCGCTAATGAGAAATAGCTTGCTCTAAAACAAAAACGCAGCTATCTAGCAAAATGTTTGTCAAGCTGTGCAATCAACATACAGAGTTAAACTGATGTGTGTTCGCAGGATTTCAGAAATCCTTTGCTTCGAGAATCTGGAAACAGATATTTCCAGCCATATACAGGCATATGAGAACTAACAGTATGACTGTGTTTAAAACACTGGAGAAACGTCTAGTTCAAACTGCTCTGCTTTGTGTTCGTTCACCTAGGAAGTTCCATCTATGTTTAGATTCAGCGATTTAGAAACACGTTTCTTCTTAAAGCTGCATTTGTGTATTCCAGTGTGAAAGAGCCTGCAGGACGTAA
>NW_022454594.1:705-1008 GCF_009761245.1 Sapajus apella
TGCTTCGAGAATCTGGAGGCAGATATTTCCAGCCCTATACCGGCATATGAGAACTAACAGTAAGACTGCGTTTAAAACACAGGAGAAACGTCTAGTTGAAACTACACTGTTTTCTTTTCGTTCACCTTAGGAAGTTGCATCTATATTTAGATTCAGCGAGTTAGAAACACGTTTCTTTTAAAAGCTGCGTTTGGATATTCCAGTGTGAAAGAGCCTTTAGGCCGTAATTAGAAACATCTTGCTCTAAAACAAAAATGGAGCTATCTAGCAGAATGGTTGTCAAGCTATACAATCAACTTACAC
>NW_022454595.1:0-1008 GCF_009761245.1 Sapajus apella
TAGTGGTCTGTCTATTTTGTTGATCTTTTCAAAAAAACCAGCTCCTGGATTTATTGAGTTTTTGAAGGGTTTTTTGTTTGTCTATCTCCTTCAGTTCTGCTTCGATCTTAGCTATTTCTTGTCTTCTGCTAGACTTTGAATTTTTTTGATCTTGCTCCTCTAGCTCCTTCAGTTTTCATGATAGGGTGTCAATTTTTGATCTCTCCTTGATTCTCATGTGGGCACTTATTGCTATTTATTTTCCTCTAGAGACTGCTTTAAATGTGTCCTAGAGATTCTGGTATGTTGTGTCTTCATTCTCATTGGTTTCGAAGAACATCTTTATTTCTGTCTTCATTTCATTGTTTATCCAGTCAACATTCAAGAGCAAGTTGTTCAGTTTCCATGAAGCTGTGTGGTTCTGGGTTAGTTTTTGAATTCTGAGTTCTAACTTGATTTCACTGTGGTCTGAGAGACTGTTTGTTACAATTTACGTTCTTTTGCATTTGCTGAGGAGTGATTTACTCCCACTTATGTCGTCAATTTTAGAGTAGGTGTGATGTGGTGCTGAGAAGAATGTATATTCTGTGGATTTGGGGTGGAGAGTTCTGTAAATGTCTATTAGGTTTACTTGGTCCAGGTCTGAGTTCAAGTCCTGGATATCCTTGTTAATTTCCTGTCTGTTTGAACTGTCTAATGTTGACAATGGTGTGTTGAAGTCTCCCAGTATCATTGTGTGGGAGTCTAAGTCTCTTTGTAAGTCATTAAGAACTTGCCTTATGTATCTGGGTGCTCCTGTATTGCGTACGTATATATTTAGGATCGTTAGCTCTTCTTTTTGCATTGATCCTTTTACCATTATGTAGTGTCCCTCTTTGTCTCTTATGATCTTTGTTGCTTTAAAGTCTAATTTATCGGAGATGAGAATTGCAACTCCTGCTTTTTTTTGCTCTCCGTTTGTTTGGTAAATCTTCCTCCATCCCTTTATTTTGAGCCTTTGTGTATCCTTGCATGTGAGATGGGTTTCCT
>NW_022454596.1:0-1008 GCF_009761245.1 Sapajus apella
TTCAAAAGAAAGCAAAAATGAGTGATTCCCAACTTGTTGAACAAATTTACTAGTTTTTATTTTTTTAGTTCAGGAGACATGTTTCATGGTTCTGAGCCTATACAAATTAAAATATAAAAAATACTTTCCTTGGGCTGGGTGCAGTTGTTCATGCTTATAATCCTAGCACTTTGGGAGGCTGAGGTGGGTGGATTTCCTGAGCTCAGGAGCTCGAGACCAGCGTGGGCAACTCAGTGAAACCCTATCTCTACTGAAATATAAAAATTAGCCAGGCACACTGGTGGGCGCCTGTAATCCCAGCTACTTGGGAGGCTGAGACAGTAGAATCACTTGAACCCAGGAGAAGGAGATTGCAGTGAGCCAGATCACGCCATTGCACTCAAGTCTGGGTAACAGAGCAAGACTCCATCTCAAAAAACAAACAAACAAAAACAAAACAAAGCAAAAACATACCTTGCCAGGCTGTCTGTGAGGATGAAATAAACTACAACTGTGAAACTAAATCGCACAGTGTTTACCAAATATTTTTTGGCATCTTTTTCTCCCTGCCTCTTTTCTTCTCATTCTCCTTTTCTTTCTCGATTCCTCCTCTTTGTCTTCCACAGTAGACACCTTAGAAGCATCCCTGCCTGAGAATCAGACCCACCAAGCTGTTCACAGCAGTCTGATTTTCTGACATCACCACAGTGACCTTCAAGTGCATTAATTTGTTGGTTTCCTTCCATGCCGCCTCAGCTGGCGCAATGCTCTATGCCCACATGGAAGTAAGCAGAGGGCAACCGAAGCCTTGAGTCAGGGTGCCTCAGAGAAGGTGAGCGGAAACCTCAGCAAATTCAAAGCATGTGTTTGATAAATCAGGAGAGCACACAAGGGCAGGCTGTCAGTTGTTTCCATGGGTGAGTAGGGAGCCCTTGCTGACAGCACCCCAACAGTCAGTGTTCACACCTCTTCAGAGGTGACACATTTCCCTCTGCCCTGTAGCAAATTTGTCTTATTAGCTAGAATGAT
>NW_022454597.1:0-1008 GCF_009761245.1 Sapajus apella
TACCCCAGAACTTAAAGTACAATTAACAAAAAGAAAAAAAAACTAAATTATTTGACCAAGTTCACAAAATCAGCATACATAAATCAGTTGTATATCTATACACTAGCAATGAACAATCCAAAAATGAAATTCATAAAATTATTCCATTTACAATAGCATCTCAAAGAATCAAATATTCACTGTGGAAAGATACTAAAGAAGAACTAAATAAGTGAAAGATATTCAATATTCATGGATCAAAAGACTAAATATTGTTGTCAGTACTCCTCAAATTAGTCTACATGTTCAACCTGATTCCTGTCAGAATCCCAGCTACCTTTTCTGCAGAAATTGACAAAGTGTTTCTACAATTCATGTGGAAAGGCAAAGGACACAGAATAAGCAAAATGATCCTGAAAAAGAAGAACGAAGTTGGAGGACTTATCTTCCTAATTTCAAAACTTGCTACAAAGTGATCAAGAAAGTTTTGTACTGGCTCAAAGACAGATGTATAGGTCACTGGAATAGAATTGAAAGCTCAGGCTGGGCACTCATGCCTGTAATTGCAGCACTTTGTGAGGCTGAGGTGGGGGGGGAATCCCTTGAGACCAGGAGTTCGAGACCAGCCTGGGCAACATAGAGAGTGAGATCTATCTACAAAATATAAAGATCAATAAAACTAAAAATTTGTTTTTAATAGGCCAGGCATTGTGGTAGAGGCCTGCAATCCCACCTGGTCAGGAAGCTGAGGTGAGAGGATCTCCTGAGCCTAGGAATTTGAGGCTGCAGTGCGCCATGATTGGCTACTACACTCCAAACTTGGCAAGAGAGAGAAAACGTGTAAAAAAAAAAAAAAGAAAGAAAGAAAGCCAAATGTGGTGTCTCATCTCTGTAGTCCCAACACGAGAGGATCCCTTGAAGCCAGGAATTTGAGAGTAGCCTGGGCAACATAAAAAGGCTGTCTCTATGAAAATTGAATTATATGAAAAATGATGGCCGGGTGCGGTGGCTCAAGCTTGTAATCTCAGC
>NW_022454598.1:0-1008 GCF_009761245.1 Sapajus apella
AACAGAGGATTCATTGTTTTCAACAATGATGACTGGTAAGTAAAAATTGATTAAAGATAAGGTTTTGTACCAGTATGTTCTTGGTTTATTCTTTTTTTCTGTTCGTTTCCTTTTATTATATCTGAAAAATCATTTAGTCAGTGGAGCAAGAAGACATAGAGATCAAAATGGGCAGAAGTCAAAGGATGATGGCTCTTACTTCTTTGTTCTCCTATTTTCACAAAGGTTTTCTGTTGTAAGCAGAGTCCTTTCTGTGCACCCTTGCAGTATCTTGTGTGTATACCGCATGAACAGATATATGCTCACCTACAGGTGCCACAAAATACGCAAATTAGTTAATATACAGATTGTGAAATCATTAAAAGAACGTACCTCGTAGTCCTGCTTTTTTAATCATGGAAAAATGCTGCCTTACTACTGAAATGTCTTTATTTCTAACTCTTTTTCTCAACGACTACTCTACCTAGGTTTGTGGTGTATTTTATTCACTTCTCTATCTCCTTGTGACCAATAATATTTTTAAAGCATATGTATGAACAACATGTACCTTGTGGTTAAAGATTTGCCTCAGGAGATTTGAGCTTTAGTTCCTGAAACTTCTCATTGTTGGCCTTTCATCTGTGATGCTTATATGTTTTGCCTGTCGGATAAATGATTCCCTAACCTATAGCTCAGAAAACCTCCTTGCAAGCAGTTGAAATGTCTCTGTCAAAGGCCAGCTGATACTCACACATAGCCCATCCTAGTCTAAATTACATTTCACCGATGAAAGATAAATACTTACATAAATATATAAGTCAAGTCGATCTCTGTCTTGCCGAAAAGACACATGTCTAGTTCTTTAATTTCTTTCCTTTGTGGATGAAAATACCAAAATAAATTTTTGTGAAAAAGCTTTATATTTCAAACTATCACTTCTTCATAGAAATGCTAGGTTGTTTGTATGTACACCCCAAATTCTTTTTAACCTCATGGGAAAGATCGAGGTAAAAAAGAAATACCCTTTAC
>NW_022454599.1:0-527 GCF_009761245.1 Sapajus apella
GGTTCTCCAGAGGGACAGAACTAATCTTATACATATATATATTCCATTATACATATATATAAATGTATATGTTACATGTATTCCATTATATATGCACCTTATATGTATTCCGTTATATATACATTATATACATTTCTATATATATTATATATATTCCATTAAAATATGTATTATATATTCTATTATGTATATAAATATATGTTACATATATTCCATTATATACCCACCTTATATATATATTCTATTATATATACACACATTATATATATTCCATTACAAATATGCATTATATATTCCATTATGTATATAAGTATATGTTATATGTATTTCATTATATATACAGCTTATATATATTCCATTATATACATTATATGTATTCCATTATAAATATGCATTATATATTCTATTATATATATATATTATATATGTTTCACTATATAGACAGCTTATATATATTCCATTATATGTATACATTATATATATTTTCCATTATACATATGCCTTATATATTCCATTATATGTTATAT
>NW_022454599.1:627-1008 GCF_009761245.1 Sapajus apella
ATTATATATACACCTCATATATTCCATTTTATATATACATTATATATATATATTCCATTATACATATATATAAATGTATATGTTACATGTATTCCATTATATATGCACCTTATATATATTCCATTATATATACATTATATACATTTCTATATATATTATATATATTCCATTAAAAATATGTATTATATATTCCATTATGTATATAAATATATGTTATATGTATTTCATTATATATACAGCTTATATATATTCCATTATATACATTATATGTATTCCATTATAAATATGCATTATATATTCTATTATATATACACATATATATGTTATATATGTCCCACTATATAGACAGCTTATATATATTCCATTATATGTATACATTAT
>NW_022454600.1:0-1008 GCF_009761245.1 Sapajus apella
GACTCCGTCTCAAAAAAAAAAAAAAAAGCAATACTATATGATCCAGCATTTCCAACAATCAGTAGATAAATAGACCCAAGATAAAACAAAACATATATTCGCACAGTAATTTGTTTTTTGTTTTCTGTTTTTTTCCATTTATTTTATTGCATTTTAGGTTTGGGGGTACATGTGAAGAACATGCAAGATTGTTGCATAGGTACACACGTGGCAGTGTGATTTGCTGCCTTCCTCCCCATCACCTACATCCGGCATCTCTCCCCTTGCTATCTCCCCGCAACTCTCCACCCCGCCACCGTCCCTCCCTTATTTCCCCCCAACTGACCCCAGTGTGTAGTGCTCCCCTCCCTGTGTCCATGTGTTCTCATTGTTCAACACCCACCTATGAGTGAGAACATGCGGTGTTTGATCTTCTGCTCTTCTGTCAGTTTGCTGAGAATGATGGTTTCCAGGTTCATCCATGTCCCTACAAAGGACACAAACTCATCGTTTTTGATGGCTGCATAATATTCCATGGTGTATATGTGCCACATTTTCCCTGTCCAGTCTATCATCGATGGACATTTGGGTTGGTTCCAGGTCTTTGCTATTGTAAACAATCGCACAGTAATTTGTACAGGAATGGTCATAGCAGCATTATTCACAATCCCAAAAAGTAGAAACAACCCAAATTCACCTCAATGGATGAGTGGATATATAAAATGTGATATATCCCTACGATGGAGTTTTATTTATCAATAAAAGGAAGTGAAGTACCGGTAATGCTATGCTGTGGATGAACTTAGAAGGGATTATGCTACATTAAAGCAGCCAGGACAGAGCACCACACATTGAATGATTCCCGTAATATGAAATGGCCAAAATAAGCAAATGCATAAAGACAGAAAGTAAGCTGGTGCAGGCCGGGCGCGGTGGCTCAAGCCTGTAATCCCAGCACTTTGGGAGGCCGAGGCGGGTGGATCACGAGGTCAAGAGATCGAGACCACCCTGGTCAACATGGTGAAACCC
>NW_022454601.1:0-1008 GCF_009761245.1 Sapajus apella
GGCAAGACAAAATGAAGAAAAATAATTCAGTTGACTGAGAAGAAAAATATTTTTTTCGAAAAAAGATCCAAGAGAAGAACATAAAACCCTTTTTAAATAGACCTATAGCTTGAATATCCACTTTTAATTAAGCTGAGTTTTAGCCATAGTGCTGTAAAAAAAAAAAAAAACTTTTAAATATCTTATTACCCAACTTTAGCCAGGCCAAACACCTGATATTTCTGGCTTTCCAACTTTATCAAAGGTAGTCTTTCAAGTGCTTAGAGAAAGGATTTTTTTTTCTTTGAGATGGAGTCTTACTGTGTCACCCAGGCGGGAGCACAACGGTGGGATCTTGGCTCACAGCAACCTCCACCTCCCAGGTTAAAGTGATTCTCTTACCTCAGTCTCCTGAGTGCTATCACGCCCAGCTAATTTTTCTCTTTTTAGTAGAGATGGGGTTTCACCATGTTGGCTAGGCTGGCCAGGCTGGTCTCGAACTCCTGGCCTCATAATCCACCCAACTCGGCCTCCCAAAGTGCTGGAATTACAGGCATGAGTTACCATGCCTGACCAGAAAGAAATTTTTTTTTTTTTTTGAGACAGAGTCTGTCACCCAGGCTGGAGTGCAATGGTGTGATCTTGGCTTACTGCAACCTTCGCCTCCTGGATTCAAGTGATTCTCCTGCCGCAGCCTCCCAAGTAGCTGGGACTACAGGTGCGTGCCATTAGGTCTGGCTAATTTTTTGTATTTATTTATTTATTTTCTTATATTATTTGCCAACAGCATGCAATTTTTTGTATTTTTAGTAGAGACAGGTTTCACCTTGTTAGCCAGCCTCGTGATCTGCCTGCCTCAGCCTCCCATAGTGCTGGGATTACAGGCGTGAGCCACGACACCCAGCTTAGAAAGGAAAATTTAAGCCGGGCGCGGTGGCTCAAGCCTGTAATCCCAGCACTTTGGGAGGCCAAGGCGGGTGGATCACGAGGTCAAGAGATCGAGACCATCCTGGTCAACATCGTGAAACC
>NW_022454602.1:0-499 GCF_009761245.1 Sapajus apella
TGAGACCCCCTCACCAGGGCCCTAGACTGTTCATATGAGACCCCCTCACCAGGGCCCTAGACTGTTCATATGAGACACCCTCGCCAGGGCCCGGACTGTTCATATAGTGAGACACCCTCACCAGGGTCTGGACTGTTCATATGAGACCCCCTCACCAGGGCCCGGACTGTTCATATGATACCCCCTCACCAGGGCCCTAGACTGTTCATATGAGACACCCTCGCCAGGGCCCGGACTGCTCATATAGTGAGACACCCTCACCAGGGTCTGGACTGTTCATATGAGACACCCTCACCAGGGCCCGGACTGTTCATATGAGACCCCCTCACCAGGGCCCTAGACTGTTCATATGAGACACCCTCGCCAGGGCCCGGACTGTTCATATGAGACACCCTCGCCAGGGCCCTAGACTGTTCATATGAGACCCCCTCGCCAGGGTCCAGACTGTTCATATGAGACACCCTCGCCAGGGCCCGGACTGTTCATATGAGACACCCTC
>NW_022454602.1:509-1008 GCF_009761245.1 Sapajus apella
TGAGACCCCCTCACCAGGGCCCTAGACTGTTCATATGAGACCCCCTCACCAGGGCCCTAGACTGTTCATATGAGACACCCTCGCCAGGGCCCGGACTGTTCATATAGTGAGACACCCTCACCAGGGTCTGGACTGTTCATATGAGACCCCCTCACCAGGGCCCGGACTGTTCATATGATACCCCCTCACCAGGGCCCTAGACTGTTCATATGAGACACCCTCGCCAGGGCCCGGACTGCTCATATAGTGAGACACCCTCACCAGGGTCTGGACTGTTCATATGAGACACCCTCACCAGGGCCCGGACTGTTCATATGAGACCCCCTCACCAGGGCCCTAGACTGTTCATATGAGACACCCTCGCCAGGGCCCGGACTGTTCATATGAGACACCCTCGCCAGGGCCCTAGACTGTTCATATGAGACCCCCTCGCCAGGGTCCAGACTGTTCATATGAGACACCCTCGCCAGGGCCCGGACTGTTCATATGAGACACCCTC
>NW_022454603.1:0-1008 GCF_009761245.1 Sapajus apella
AGGATATAGAAGGCATGACTCCAGCTCACCACTGGCATAAACCTCCACCCAAGGGGGGTGGTCTCAAGTGGTCAAACTGAGTCACAAAGGAGTCAGGGCCCTGACTCCTGGTGTCACCTGGGCCCAACCACCACTTCTCAGAGCAAGAAATGACGCCTTCCTCCTGGGGCTGCCCCAAAGCCCAGGAGCTTGGCGGTGTCGCACACATGACGGTGCTCTCAGGAGACATTTTGATCAGTTGCTGAAGTGCCTGATGGACATGGCTCTTGTCATGAAATGAAATGAATTTGCATCCTGAGGAAGCCTATTCTTCAGAGGAAGCCTCCCCAGTCACCTCTGTCCTCCCCAATGACATGAGTCCTCCCAGGTGACCTCAGCACCCAGGTGATATTCTGCCACAGTGATGTCCTTCCACGGTGACTCTGGCCCTTGTAGGAGGTGGGCTATTGCAGAGACCTGAGCCAAGTGGCCGCCTTGTTCCTGTTGTACCCTCCTGAAGAGGGCCCATTCTGGGCACTGGCACAGCTGCTGGCCAGTGAGAGGCACTCCCCACAGGGTAGGTGGTCAGGTGCCCCTGGGGCCTCTTGCTACCAAACCCAGGGACGGCCATCCTGGCCAGGTGATCTCAACTTTGAGTGAAGGCACCTTCCTGTGTCGCCAGCTTGTTGGGAACCTTTAAGATGTCTCTGCTGAGGGTCCCACAGGAGCCTGGGGCTGTCCCCCAGAGCCCAAGTCAGACGCCTTTCATCTCCATCAGCAGAGGGCATCTCATCCTCCCCGTGGCCGCCCTCTGTGTCCTGGAGCCACGGCCTCTGGCTCTGATTCTGTGCAGCTGACTCTCCCCTCCCTGAGAGTCTTCCTGTGATTCAGCTGCCTGGGCTCCAGCTGCCCTTGGTCCCCACGAATGGGCTGACCGAGCCCAGATGGCAGCATCTTCCCATCTCGTGTCCTCTGGCCCGATGCCACTTCCAGGAGATGACCACGAAGCCCAGCACCCACTCTTTTCTG
>NW_022454604.1:0-1008 GCF_009761245.1 Sapajus apella
AGCGGTACCTGGGGTTCCTGGTGAGGCTGAGGCTGTAGACAGTTGAGATGGGCAGGCCCAGTGCTACCTGGGGTCCCTGGTGAAGCTAAGGCTGTGGACAGGTGCATTGCCGATGGACAGGCACTGTGCTACCTGGGGTTCCTGGTGAGGCTGTGGCTGTGGACAGTTGCATTGCTGATGGGCAGGCACAGCGCTAACTGAGTTTCCTGGTGAGGCTGAGGCTGTGGAGAGCTGCATTTCTGATGGGCAGCCATAGCGCTACCTGGGGTTCCTGGTGAGGCTGAGGCTGTGGACAGTTGCATTTCTGATGGGCAGGCACAGCCGTACCTCGGGTTCCTCATGAGGCTGAGGCTGTGGATAGCTGCATTTCTGATGGTCACGTATATTGCTACCTGGAGTTCCTGGTGAGGCTGAGGCTGTGGACACCTGCATTTCTGATGTGCAGACACAGTGCTACCTTGGGTCCCTGGTGAGTCTGAGTGTGTAGACCATTTAGATGGGTAGGCATAGTGCTACCTGGGGTCCCTGGTGAGGCTGAGGCCTTGGACAGTTCAGATGGGCAGACACAGTGCTACATGGGTTTCCTTGTGAGGCTGATTTTGTGGACAGTTGAAATAGGCAGGCATAGTGCTGCCTGGGGTTTCTGGTGAGGCTGAGGCTGTGGACATTTGAGATGGGTAGGCACAGTGCTACCTGGGGTTCCTGGTGAGGCTCAGGCTTTGCACAGTTGCGTTTCTGATGGGTTAGCATAGTGCTACCTGGGGTTCCTGGTGAGGCTGAGGCTGTGGACAGCTGCATTTCTGATGGGCAGTCCTCGTGCTGCCTGGGGTCTCTGGTGAGGCTCAGGCTGTGGATAGTTGTATTTCTGATGGGCAAGCACAGTGCTACCTGGGCTTCCTGGTGAGGCTCAGGGGGTGGATAGTTGTATTTCTGATGGGCAAGCACAGTGCTACCTGGGCTTCCTGGTGAGGCTCAGGCTGTGGACAGCTGCATTTCCAATAGGCAGGT
>NW_022454605.1:0-1008 GCF_009761245.1 Sapajus apella
ATTTTTACTGGAGCCTGGAACTTGTCTGTCTGCTCCTGTCCTGTCTCTCTTCAGTCTGTTACCCATGATGCACTCTGGCTTAAATCACTTCAGTGACATTCATTGCTCTCGGGTGAGATGACTGTCACAAAAGGGCATCCCGGAGCCCTTGGGAATATTAGACCAATAATCTGAGTTCTCTGTCTGACTTTATTTTTATTTGTATTTATTTTTTTGAGATGGAGTTTCACTCTTGTCCCCCAGGCTGGAGTGCAGTGGTGTGATCTTGGCTCACTGCAACCTCCGCCTCTCAAGTTCAAGTGATTCTCCAGCCTCAGTCTCCCGAGTAGCAGCGATTACAGGCATGCACCACCATGCCCAGCTAATTTTTGTATTTATAGTAGAGACAGGGTTTCACCAGGTTGGCCAGGCTGGTCATGAACTCCTGACCTGAAGCGATCCACCCACCTCAGCACTGCAAAACATTAGGATTAAAGACCTGAGCCACCGTGCCCGGCCCTCTCTGACATTAGAGCATTGTTCTGAAGCTCAAGTGAGAAATGTACACGAAGGTGCTTGTAAACAGGAGTAAACTGTAGTGTGAGTGGTTACTACTTAGAACTTTACGTATGAACAAATGTCAGGTGTTTTTGTTTTGAAAAAAAAAATAAAAAAATATATATATATACACACACAATGTATATGTTACTTTCATAACTATTTAAACCAGTCTTAGTCTTTGAGAGTCAAGTAACAGAGAACAGTTGAAGTCAGGAAACAAGGATTCTAACCACTGACATTTGGCATAACCTTGGAAGGAGATCTGGCTCTCACCAAATTGAGAAATAAAGAAATGCATCACACACACAGTTGTTGATTGAAAATGTGTAGTGTTATTAAAAAATGTTATCTTTCAAGTATTGATGACAAAAAATGAATGAAGAAACACTAGAAGCATGCCTATTCTGAGCAATAAGTATGCATATTTTAGTCTACCAGTACATTAAAAATGATAATTTCCCCATGGCA
>NW_022454606.1:0-1008 GCF_009761245.1 Sapajus apella
ACCTGCCTATTGGAAATGCAGCTGTCCACAGCCTGAGCCTCACCAGGAAGCCCAGGTAGCACTGTGCTTGCCCATCAGAAATACAACTATCCACCCCCTGAGCCTCACCAGGAAGCCCAGGTAGCACTGTGCTTGCCCATCAGAAATACAACTATCCACAGCCTGAGCCTCACCAGAGACCCCAGGCAGCACGAGGACTGCCCATCAGAAATGCAGCTGTCCACAGCCTCAGCCTCACCAGGAACCCCAGGTAGCACTATGCTAACCCATCAGAAACGCAACTGTGCAAAGCCTGAGCCTCACCAGGAACCCCAGGTAGCACTGTGCCTACCCATCTCAAATGTCCACAGCCTCAGCCTCACCAGAAACCCCAGGCAGCACTATGCCTGCGTATTTCAACTGTCCACAAAATCAGCCTCACAAGGAAACCCATGTAGCACTGTGTCTGCCCATCTGAACTGTCCAAGGCCTCAGCCTCACCAGGGACCCCAGGTAGCACTATGCCTACCCATCTAAATGGTCTACACACTCAGACTCACCAGGGACCCAAGGTAGCACTGTGTCTGCACATCAGAAATGCAGGTGTCCACAGCCTCAGCCTCACCAGGAACTCCAGGTAGCAATATACGTGACCATCAGAAATGCAGCTATCCACAGCCTCAGCCTCATGAGGAACCCGAGGTACGGCTGTGCCTGCCCATCAGAAATGCAACTGTCCACAGCCTCAGCCTCACCAGGAACCCCAGGTAGCGCTATGGCTGCCCATCAGAAATGCAGCTCTCCACAGCCTCAGCCTCACCAGGAAACTCAGTTAGCGCTGTGCCTGCCCATCAGCAATGCAACTGTCCACAGCCACAGCCTCACCAGGAACCCCAGGTAGCACAGTGCCTGTCCATCAGCAATGCACCTGTCCACAGCCTTAGCTTCACCAGGGACCCCAGGTAGCACTGGGCCTGCCCATCTCAACTGTCTACAGCCTCAGCCTCACCAGGAACCCCAGGTACCGCT
>NW_022454607.1:0-1008 GCF_009761245.1 Sapajus apella
CCGAGCTACATGGAACTTGGAGCAGATGGAGCTCTGAGCAAGATAGATCTCAGAGCAGCCGGAGCACTGAGCAGATTAAGCTCAGACAAGAAGGAGCTCCAAGCAAGATGGAGCTTGGAGCTGATGTTCCTCTGTATAAGACAGAGCTCAGAGCTACATGGAGCTTGTAGTGATAGGCGCTCAGAGCAGATGGTGCTCAGAGAAAGATGGAGCTCAGAGTGATTGGACCTGTGAGCAAGGTGGAGCTCAGAAAATAAGGAGCTCCAACCAAGGTGGAGCTTGGAGCTGACGTTCCTCTGTGAAAGATGGAGCTAAGAGGTAGATGAAGCTTGGAGTGATAGGAGCTCAAAGCAGATGGTGCTCACAGCAAGATGGAGCTCTGAGCAAGATGGAGCTTGGAGAAGATGGAGGTCTGAGCAAGATAGAGCTCTGAGCAGATGGAGCTGTGAGCAAGATAGAGGTCTGAGCAGATGGAGCTCAGAAAAAAGGGAGCTCCAAGCAAGATGGAGCTTGGAGCTGATGTTTTTCTGTGTAAGATGGAGCTCAGAGCCAGATGGATATTGCAGTGATAGGAGCTCAGAGCAGATGGTTCTCAGAGCAAGATGGAGCTTGGAGTGATAGGAGCTTAGAGCAGATGGTGCTCAGAGCAAGATGGAGCTTGGAGTGATTAGAGCTCCAAGCAAGATGGAACTTGGAGCAGATGGATCTCTGAGCAAGATGGAGCTCAGACTGATTGGACCTCTGAGCATGGTGGAGCTCAGAGCAGATCGTTCTCAGAGCAAGATGGAGCTTGGAGTGATAGGAGCTCAGAGCAGATGGTGCTCAGAGCAGTTTGGAGCATGGAGTGTGATTGGAGCTCTGAGCAAGATGGAGCTTGGAGCAGATGGAGCTCTAAGCAAGACAGACCTCAGAGCAGGCAGAGCTCTAAGCAGATGAAGCTCTGAGCAGATTAAGCTCAGGAAAGAAGGAGCTCCAAGCAAGATGGAGCTTTGAGCTGATGTTCCTCTG
>NW_022454608.1:0-1007 GCF_009761245.1 Sapajus apella
GGAGGCTGAGGCTGGTGAATCACTTGAGCCTAGGAATTCAAGACCAGTCTGGGCAACATGGTGAGACCCTCCTCATCTCTATAAAAAAATATTCCCTGGACGTGATGGCACGTGCCTGTAGTCCTAACTATTCAAGAGACTGAGAAGGTAGGATTGCTTGAGCCCCAGAGGTTGAGGCTATAGTTAGCCCTGATCACACCACTGCACTCCACCCTGGGTGACAGAACAAGATCTCATCTCAAAAAATAAAATAAGAAGTGAAATTCCCATATCGTTTGTTTATTTTCTTTTACTTTTTTTTTTTTTTGCAGAGACTCTATTGCAGAGATATTTTTCATTTTTCCTTACAGAATCAACTGAAGCCAGTTTTTAAAATCTTTTTCTATTTGTAAAGAGCTCATCTTACATTGAGGAAGTTACGTAGCATTCTCTGTGTCAATTTGTTCTTGTACTATTTCACATAATTAAGAATTTGATGTTTGTTTGTTTGTTTTTATAGAGACAAGGTCTCACTGTGTTTCCAAGGCTGGTCTCAAACTCTTGGGCTCAAGGGATCCTCTTGTCTTTGCCTCCCAAAGTGCTGGTATAACAGGTGTGATAGGCTGGGCATGGTGGCTCACGCCTGTAATCCCAGCACTTTGGGAGGCTGACAGATCACAAGGTCAGGTGATCGAAATCATCCTGGCTAACATGGTGAAACCCCATCTCTATTTAAAAACAAACAAACAAACAAACAAACAAAACAGGTGTAATAGGCATGAGTCATTGCACTTGACCTGTTTGTTTTTTATGAGAAACTACTCTTTTTTTTTTTGAGACAGTCTCACTCTGTTGCCCAGGCTGGAGTGCAGTGGCAAGATCGCAGCTCACTGCAACCTCTGCCTCCTGGGTTCAAGCAATTCTCCTGCCTCAGCCTCCCAAGTAGCTGGGACACCACACCACCACACCACAGGCATGCACCACCACGCCCAGCTAATTTTGATAATTTTAGTAGAAACAGGGTTTCA
>NW_022454609.1:0-1007 GCF_009761245.1 Sapajus apella
GGGATGCAAGGCTGGTTCAACATACGCAAGTCTATAAACGTAATTCACCACATAAACAGAACCAAAGACAAAAACCACATGATTATCTCAATTGATGCAGAGAAGGCCTTTGACAAAATTCAACAGCCCTTTATGCTAAAAACACTCAATAAGCTAGGTATCAATGGAACGTATCTCAAAATAATAAAAGCTATTTATGACAAACCAACAGCCAATATCATACTGAATGGGCAAAAACTGGAAGCATTCCCCTTGAAATGTGGCACCAGACAAGGATGCCCGCTCTCACCACTGCTATTCAATATAGTATTAGAAGTTCTAGCCAGAGCAATCAGGCAAGAAAAAGAAATAAAGGGCATTCAAATAGGAAAGGAGGAAGTCAAATTGTCTCTATTTGCAGACGACATGATTGTATATCTAGAAGACCCCATCGTCTCAGCCCCAAACCTCCTGAAACTGATAAGCAAGTTCAGCAAAGTCTCAGGATACAAAATCAATGTGCAAAAATCACATGCATTCCTATACACCAGTAACAGACTTAAAGAGAGCCAAATCAAGAACAAACTTCCATTCACAATTGCCACAAAGAGAATAAAATACCTAGGAATACAACTAACAAGGAATGTAAAGGACCTCTTCAAGGAGAACTACAAGCCACTGCTCAACGAAATAAGAGAGGACACAAACAGATGGAGAAACATCCCATGTTCATGGTAAGGAAGAATCAATATCGTGAAAATGGCCATACTGCCCAAAGTAATTTACAGATTCAATGCTATCCCCATCAAGCTACCAATGACCTTCTTTGCAGAACTGGAAAAAACCACCTTAAACTTCATATGGAACCAAAAGAGAGCCCGCATAGCCAAGTCAATTCTAAGCAAAAAGAACAAAGCGGGGGGCATCACACTACCAGACTTCAAACTATACTACAAGGCTACAGTAATCAAAACAGCATGGTACTGGTACCAAAACAGAGATATAGACCAATGGAACAGAACAGAGGT
>NW_022454610.1:0-1007 GCF_009761245.1 Sapajus apella
TGACTTTATTTCATTAAGTGGGAAGAGCAGCAGCCCAGCTAATATGTTGTAATATGTAATAGGCTGCAGGCTAAGTGTCTGTCTTCAGGCAGTAGACTCTGAAGCTAAGGAGCTGAGGGCTTAACAAGTTTCTAGAAGCTGCCATCAACATGTCAAGTCAGTAAAACTGAAAGCTGGTCAGATGTCAAGGTCTCAGGGAAAATATCTACTGCTTACTGGGTCTTGAGCTCTAGAGAGCTAGGCCTTGCTAAAAGAATTACTTTACCTATCATCTTTGTTCAGGGCTCAATGGAATTTGTGGCAGGCCTGAATGTCCTCCGAGCAGTGGCTAGCTGTCTCATCTGTCTGGACTGATTGAAAGACCCAGTGACCATCAGTTGTGGGCATAACTTCTGTCTCTCCTGCATCATTATATCCTGGAAGGATCTAGATGATATATTCCCTGCCCTTTTTGCCACTTTTGCTGTCCAGAAAGGAAATTGACAAGCAATCCTCAGCTGGGTCATTTGACTGAAATTGTTAAGCAACTCCAGATGAGAAGCAAGAGAAAGAGGCAAGAAGAGAAGCATGTATGTCAGAAGCATAATCAGGTTTTCACCTTTTTTTGTCAAGAAGACATAGAGCTTTTATGTCCAAGGTGCAGTTTCTCCACTGATCGCCAGCTTCACTGTGTTTGGCACATAAAGAAGGCTGCCTCCTATCACAGGAAAAAATTGGAGCAATACAATGCACCATGGAAGGAGGGAGTGGAACTAACTGAAAAAATCATAACCGTACAAACCAGAAAATCATTAGAACTGAAGAAAAAGGTAAAACATAGGGAAGAAGAAGTCAAGTCTGAATTTTAGCAACTTATGTTATTTCTCCAAAATGAGCAAGGGACTATTCTTGGGCAATTACGAGATGAAGAGATGGATATTTTAGCACAACTAAATAAAAGCCTAAGAAAATTTTCAGATTATGCCTCCTCATTAAAATATCTACTAAAGGGGATAGAGAGCACATAT
>NW_022454611.1:0-1007 GCF_009761245.1 Sapajus apella
GCCTCGGCCTCCCAAAGTGCTGGGATTACAGGCATGAGCCACTGCGCTCGGCCTAGTAGCAGACTCTTGATGAATTTCTGAGTAAGGCTGGAAAAGCGGTGGGATTGACCTTCTCATATCATCCCAAGATAGGGACCCAACATAGCAGGTATGAGAAAAACAAAGACATCTCTAGATTTCATAGGCTCATGGCCCAGCCCAGTGACTCAGGGTGACGACCCTGGTAGTTGACAGTGCAGCTCTGGCCTCGCCCTCTCTAGGCTCTTTGCTTCTGGACACAGGGCAGGAAAGCCTGCCCACGGCTCTGAGCAGCTGCCTCCCTGGATTGGCATGTACTTCATGTCTCTCCAGCAAAAACGAAGGTCCCTGAAGCCAGGGGCTGTGTTTCTTCTCATCCTTAGCACCTAACACAAAGGCTATTAAAAGTTTATTATTGAAAAGGAGGAAAGACCCTCGGCTTCAGCATCAAGTTATGCAGAAGATGATGGAGGGAGAGTGTGAAAAATGGAAGCGATGCATGCAATAGACAAGGTACCAGCTCCTTCTCTCCCTTCATATCTGAGACAGTCATGGCCTCTGGGCTATAAGATCTCCGGGATAAAGAAAACCATGAACTTCCATCATAATCTTGCCAAAGCCACACTTCACTGACCTTTAAAAATTCAATTTGAGGGCTGGGCGCAGTGGCACGTGCCTGTAGTCCCAGCTGCTAGGAGGCTTAGGTGGGAGGACTGCTTGAGCCCAGGAGTTCTGGGCTGTAGTGTGCTATGCCAATCGGGTGTCTGCACTAAGTTTGGCATCAATATGGGGACCTCCCTGGAGCAGGGGACCACCAGGTTGCGTGGGCGAACCGGCTCAGGTCAGAAACGGAGCAGGTCAAAACTCCCATGCTGATCAGCAGTGGGATTGCACCTGTGAATAGCCACTGCACTCCAGCCTGGGCAACATAGAGAGACCCCGCCTCTTAAAAAAAAAATTCAATTTGAAGAGTTGGATGTGGTGGCTCA
>NW_022454612.1:0-1007 GCF_009761245.1 Sapajus apella
GCCTCGGCCTCCCAAAGTGCTGGGATTACAGGCATGAGCCACTGCGCTCGGCCTAGTAGCAGACTCTTGATGAATTTCTGAGTAAGGCTGGAAAAGCGGTGGGATTGACCTTCTCATATCATCCCAAGATAGGGACCCAACATAGCAGGTATGAGAAAAACAAAGACATCTCTAGATTTCATAGGCTCATGGCCCAGCCCAGTGACTCAGGGTGACGACCCTGGTAGTTGACAGTGCAGCTCTGGCCTCGCCCTCTCTAGGCTCTTTGCTTCTGGACACAGGGCAGGAAAGCCTGCCCACGGCTCTGAGCAGCTGCCTCCCTGGATTGGCATGTACTTCATGTCTCTCCAGCAAAAACGAAGGTCCCTGAAGCCAGGGGCTGTGTTTCTTCTCATCCTTAGCACCTAACACAAAGGCTATTAAAAGTTTATTATTGAAAAGGAGGAAAGACCCTCGGCTTCAGCATCAAGTTATGCAGAAGATGATGGAGGGAGAGTGTGAAAAATGGAAGCGATGCATGCAATAGACAAGGTACCAGCTCCTTCTCTCCCTTCATATCTGAGACAGTCATGGCCTCTGGGCTATAAGATCTCCGGGATAAAGAAAACCATGAACTTCCATCATAATCTTGCCAAAGCCACACTTCACTGACCTTTAAAAATTCAATTTGAGGGCTGGGCGCAGTGGCACGTGCCTGTAGTCCCAGCTGCTAGGAGGCTTAGGTGGGAGGACTGCTTGAGCCCAGGAGTTCTGGGCTGTAGTGTGCTATGCCAATCGGGTGTCTGCACTAAGTTTGGCATCAATATGGGGACCTCCCTGGAGCAGGGGACCACCAGGTTGCGTGGGCGAACCGGCTCAGGTCAGAAACGGAGCAGGTCAAAACTCCCATGCTGATCAGCAGTGGGATTGCACCTGTGAATAGCCACTGCACTCCAGCCTGGGCAACATAGAGAGACCCCGCCTCTTAAAAAAAAAATTCAATTTGAAGAGTTGGATGTGGTGGCTCA
>NW_022454613.1:0-1007 GCF_009761245.1 Sapajus apella
AGCTGGTCCCGGCCGGGCCTGGCCTCTGTGGGCCGGTGACGGGGATCTAAAGCTTCCACCGGGATTCCTCGTGGGCCATCTTTCCGGGTTTGGGCTCCCCTGCCAGGCTGTGTGCAGGGATCCCGCCGCCTCTGGCCCGCAGGCGTGCGGGCTGCAGGAGGACGGCCGGCAGGCAGGTGTTAGCGGTTAGGGCCCCACAGGGTAGGGAGCACAGTTAGCGCGGTGGGTTCGGCGAGCTGGGTAGGGTGTCCGGAGACTGGAATGGACAGGCCGGGGCCGAGGGGTTGGAGGCAAGGACAGGATGTTGGATGGCGTGCCCCTGGTTGCAAAAGTGCGCGGGGCTCCACGAGCGAGTCGCGGCTGCTCAGCGGGCAGAAGTTGGAGGGCGCAAACGGGCGGGCCGTGCACTCCGGACGCCTCTGGGCAGCGCAGCGGCGATTCAAGGCGGTGGGCCGAGGGCGGTGAGCGGTGGGTGGTGGGCGGTGGGCGCTGGGCGGTGGGAGGAAGGAGGGAAACGGAGGAAGACGAGAGAATCAGGGCTGTGTCTGTCAGGGCGAGTGAGGAGAAGGCCGACGGAGGAGACCTGCAGGGAAGAGCCAGGAAGGTGTTCGCGGTCTGTCGGTGTGTTTGGGCCAGGTAAGAGGGCGCCTGTGGGGACGCGGAGTCCTTCTGCCGGAACGGCAGTTGGTAGAGGGTCGGGAGCGCTGGCGCACAGTCCTGGGCTGTTTTTGTGACTGCCGGTGGGTGGGTGGGCAGGCAGGAAGAACGGACGTGCCTGAGAAGCGGCTGCGCTTCGGAGGCTTGCTTGAAGGGGGCTGCAGTTTCGGAGCGTGGGCAAGGGCTCAAGGCGGGAACCGAGGCGAGGTGGTCCGCGGTGGCGGTGGCTGTTGCCCTCCGACGGGTGGGCGAGCCAAAAGGTCCGCTTGTCAGGAGTGGGATTCGAACCCACGCCTCCAGGGGAGACTGCGACCTGAACGCAGCGCCTTAGACCGCTCGGCCATCCTGAC
>NW_022454614.1:0-1007 GCF_009761245.1 Sapajus apella
TTTGTTTATTCTTGGCCGTTTTTAGGCCTACTTACATTTTAGAATCATCTTGTCTATTTCCCACCAAAAAATGCCTACTGGGATTTTATTAGGATTACATTTACATAGATTATTTAAGGAGAATTGAAATTCATAAATTGAATCTTTCAACCCAATGAGTGTGTTATTTTCTTCCATTACTTACATCTTCTAAAATTTCTGTGAGTAATATTCTGCATCTTTCATTAGGTTTATTTCTAGGGATTGGATGTTTGTGATTCCTATTGTAAACAATGTCCTTTTTAGGTAGTATTAGTAATAAATTTAGTTTTCTAGCTATGTGTTAAAATGTGATAATACATTTTTATATTGACTCTGTCTGTCATCTAAAGCCTATGACTATAGAACTTGTAAGTAGTTTGTTCCAGTTTTTTCATATGTAATCATGTTGGTTGGTTGTGAATAATGATATTTTTCCTTCCTTCCCAATTCTTTTTTTTTGTTTTCTTTTCTTTCTTTTTTTTTTTTTTTGAGAAGGAGTTTCACTGTTGTTACCCAGGCTGGAGTACAATGGCGCGATTTCAGCTCACCACAACCTCCGCCTCCTGGGTTCAGGCAATTCTCCTGCCTCAACCTCCTGAGTAGCTGGGATTACAGGCACACGCCACCATGCCCAGCTAATGTTTTTGTATTTTTAGTAGAGATGGGTTTCACCATGTTGACCAGGATGGTCTCGATCTCTTGACCTCATGATCCACCCGCCTCGGCCTCCCAAAGTGCTGGGATCACAGGCTTGAGCCACCGCGCCCGGCCCCCTTTACAATTCTTAAACTTTGTTTTTCTCTTTTATTTCACCGACAAACACACTCACTTGGTAGGTGTTTGGATGCATGTATTCAGCCTAGATGACATGGACTTCTTAATGGAAACTGTGGAAGCCAGAAGACAATAGAGGTACATCTTTATAATGCTTCAAAAAAGAAAAAAAAAAAAAGGCATCTAACGTAGAATACTATTCTCATTTGAAT
>NW_022454615.1:0-1007 GCF_009761245.1 Sapajus apella
GAGGGTCCTGCAGGCAGAGCTGGAATCGACTTCCACTCTGCCTCTTGCAAGCTGTGTTACCCTGGGTGAACGTTCTCCTTCTTTTGGGAGCCTCCATTTTCTTAGACTTGGAGCAGGGTGGTCACACTGACCTTGCAGAGTTCCGAGAGTCAGAGACAGAACATGAAAAGCCTGGAGAACATTCTCGTAAGAATAGCTGTGACTTAGCCGGGCACAGTGGCTCATGCCTGTAATCCTAGCACTTTGGGAGGCTGAGGCGGGCGGATCACCTGAGGTCAGGAGTTTGAGACTAGCCTGACCAACATGGAGAAACCTCGTCTTAAAGAAAAAAAAAAGAAGAATAGCTGTGACTTGGCTGGGCGCGGTGGCTCAAGCCTGTAATCCCAGCACTTTAGGAGGACAAGGCGGGTGGATCACAAGATCAAGAGATCGAGACCATCCTGGCCAACATGGTGAAACCCCGTCTCTACTAAAAATACAAAAAAATTAGCCGGGAGTGGTGGTGCGTGCCTATAGTTCCTGCTACTCGGGAGTCTGAGGCAGGAGAATTGCTTGAAACCGGAAAACGGAAGTTGCAATGAGCCAGGAAATAAAAATTTTAAAAAAAGAATAGCTGTGACTTAGCTTTGCATAGCAGTCGTATTGTAGCCAATGAGGTTTATCTGAGGTGCGATTATGGCTGATTTAAAACTTCTCCAATACCCCGCCGTGACCACTTGCAATATAATCGGCATTGGCAATTTTTGACAGTCTCTACAGAGACTGAGTATATATTTAAAACTCAGTCTCCGTAGAGACTGTCAAAAATTGCCAGTGCCAATTATATAAGAATGCGGATAAACATAGACAGCCCTGTGTCAGAAACATGCTTCTTTATTACTGTGTAGTGACTCTGTCTTCCCTGGGACAGGCCCCCAGCCTGCCTACATTTGCAGACAGACACAGTGGCATGGGGACAAACATGGCTTGTTTTCACTTCCCTGCTATCAGCAGGACTCTGTGGAACG
>NW_022454616.1:0-1007 GCF_009761245.1 Sapajus apella
TCAAGAATATCGACACGCAGCTTTTAGAAGAAACGTGTTTCTAACTCGCTGAATGGAAACATAGATGCAACTTCCTAAGGTCAACGAACACAGAGCAGAGCAGTTTGAAAGAGTTGTTTCTCCTGTGGTTTACACACGATCTTAAAGCTAATTCTTATTAGCATGTATATGGCTGGAAATATCTCTTTCCAGATTCTCCAAGGAAAGGGTTTCTGAACTGCTACATTCACATATCTGTCTATCTCTGTAAGTTGAATACACACCATGACAATCATTCTTCTACATAGCTCCGTTGTTGTTTTAGAGCCAGATATTTCTCATTACACCCAATACTCCCAATAACCCAGGAATATCCAAACGCAGCTTTTAGAAAAAACCTGTTTCTAACTCGCTGAATCTAAACATAGATGCAACTTCCTAAGTTCAACGAACACAGAGCAGAGCAGTTTGAAAGAGACGTTTCACCTGTGGTTTAGACTCGGTCTTACCGCTTATTCTTATCAGCCTTTTTATGGCTGGAAATATCTCTTTCCAGATTCTCCAAAGAAAGGGTTAGTGAACTGCTACATTCACACATCTGTCTAACTCTGTACGTAGAATACACACCTTGACAATCATTCTTCTACATAGCTTCGGTTTTGTTTTAGAGCCAGATATTTCTCATTACGCCGTGTACTCCCAATAACCCAGGAATATCCTAACGCAGCTTTTGGAAGAATCTTGTTTCTAACTCGCTGAATCGAAACATAGATGCAACTTCCTAAGTTCAACGAACACAGAGCAGAGCAGTTTGAAAGAGACGTTTCTCCAGTGGTTTAGACTCGGTCTTACCGCTAGCTCTTATGAGACTGTTTATGGCTGGAAATATCTCTTTCCAGATTCTCCAAAGAAAGTGTTTCTGAACCGCTACATTCACACATCTGTTCACCTCTGTAAGTTGAACATACACCTTGACAATCATTCTGCTACATAGCTCCGTTTTTGTTTTAGAGCCAGATATTTCTCAT
>NW_022454617.1:0-298 GCF_009761245.1 Sapajus apella
AAGAAGATGTTTAATGTTTCTTCATATAGAATGAACCAATTTATATAAAAAAAAAGAAATGAACTAACTTCTTTGTCTTTCAGAAGTTTTCTTAGATACTGAGATTTGATAGGCAGGATAGTCAAGTTGTCATCATGACTATTAAAATTTGAAATGTTCCCGAAAGCATTATATCTGACTGTGAATTTATTCATTAAGATTTTAGTTTCGCCGGGCGCGGTGGCTCAAGCCTGTAATCCCAGCACTTTGGGAGGCCGAGGCGGGTGGATCACGAGGTCAAGAGATCGAGACCATCCTG
>NW_022454617.1:308-1007 GCF_009761245.1 Sapajus apella
AGGCCGAGGCGGGTGGATCACGAGGTCAAGAGATCGAGACCATCCTGGTCAACATGGTGAAACCCCGTCTCTACTAAAAATACAAAAAATTAGCTGTGCATGGTGGCGCGTGCCTGTAGTCCCAGCTGCTCAGGAGGCTGAGGCAGGAGAATTGCCTGAACCCAGGAGGCGGAGGTTGCGGAGCCGAGATCGTGCCATTGCACTCCAGCCTGGGTAACAAGAGCGAAACTCCGTCTCAAAAAAAAAAAAGATTTTAGTTTCAAAATACTTACTCTTTACTGTTATAGAACAAAGGTAGTGTTTTGGTAACTGGGAGATAAAAGGAGAATTCAAACTGTAAATACAGTTTTAAGGGATTCTCCTTGAGTATTTATGGGGAATTAAGTTCTAGGTCCTCCCATAGAAACGAAAATTCACAGATGCTCAAGTCCTTATATAAAATGGTGTAGCATTTATATATAACCTACACATATTCTTCAGCATACTTTGTCATCTCTAGATTCCTTTTTTTTTTTTTTTTTTGAGACGGAGTTTCGCTCTTGATATCCAGGCTGGAGTGCAATGGCACGATCTCGGCTCACCGCAACCTCCGCCTCCTGGGTCCAGGCAATTCTCCTGCCTCAGCCTCCTGAGTCGCTGGGATTACAGGCACGCGCCACCATGCGCAGCTAATGTTTTGTATTTTTAGTAGAGACGGGG
>NW_022454618.1:0-1007 GCF_009761245.1 Sapajus apella
TAGTGGTCTGTCTATTTTGTTGATCTTTTCAAAAAAACCAGCTCCTGCATTTATTGAGTTTTTGAAGGGTTTTTTGTTTGTCTATCTCCTTCAGTTCTGCTCTGATCTTAGCTATTTCTTGTCTTCTGCTAGACTTTGAATTTTTTTGATCTTGCTCCTCTAGCTCCTTCAGTTTTCATGATAGGGTGTCAATTTTTGATCTCTCCTTGATTCTCATGTGGGCACTTATTGCTATTTATTTTCCTCTAGAGACTGCTTTAAATGTGTCCTAGAGATTCTGGTATGTTGTGTCTTCATTCTCATTGGTTTCGAAGAACATCTTTATTTCTGCCTTCATTTCATTGTTTATCCAGTCAACATTCAAGAGCAAGTTGTTCAGTTTCCATGAAGCTGTGTGGTTCTGGGTTAGTTTTTGAATTCTGAGTTCTAACTTGATTTCACTGTGGTCTGAGAGACTGTTTGTTACAATTTACGTTCTTTTGCATTTGCTGAGGAGTGATTTACTCCCACTTATGTCGTCAATTTTAGAGTAGGTGTGATGTGGTGCTGAGAAGAATGTATATTCTGTGGATTTGGGGTGGAGAGTTCTGTAAATGTCTATTAGGTTTACTTGGTCCAGGTCTGAGTTCAAGTCCTGGATATCCTTGTTAATTTCCTGTCTGTTTGAACTGTCTAATGTTGACAATGGTGTGTTGAAGTCTCCCAGTATCATTGTGTGGGAGTCTAAGTCTCTTTGTAAGTCATTAAGAACTTGCCTTATGTATCTGGGTGCTCCTGTATTGCGTACGTATATATTTAGGATCGTTAGCTCTTCTTTTTGCATTGATCCTTTTACCTTATGTAATGTCCCTCTTTGTCTCTTATGATCTTTGTTGCTTTAAAGTCTAATTTATCGGAGATGAGAATTGCAACTCCTGCTTTTTTTTGCTCTCCGTTTGTTTGGTAAATCTTCCTCCATCCCTTTATTTTGAGCCTTTGTGTATCCTTGCATGTGAGATGGGTTTCCT
>NW_022454619.1:0-1007 GCF_009761245.1 Sapajus apella
ATAATTATTAAAATACATTCAGCTATGCTAGAATAAAGTCCCAGAAACAAGAAAGATAAAGGTGACGTATTAAAATGAAAAATTAATAAACCCAAATTTCAGAGATTATTTAAACATGGCTAAAAATATGTGCAATATTTTATATTATTAGCTATACAAACAGTAAATTATTTGTATAATATTTTAGCCTGTTTTATCAGGATAGTTTACTAATTTTTGTGTATAATCATAAGTGGGGATAGACCACATGAAAATAATGATATTTGCAAGCACATGTATTAATTATTAATATATTCTCAATGTTGGCCCAGCTATTACACCTGAAATTTGTAATTATATCATGAATTTGTTTGGAAAAATTAATTTTAAAGGATGACTTAGGGGAATAGTCTCCAATATGGAGATATTAGTATCTCACCTATAAAGAAATGGAAAATACATAATACATGTAAAATCCTGATAGAAACTGTGTCTCATGGAAAGAAGTTTATCTTATTTGATTGTAATACATTGACTGTTAAAATGATCACCTTTATGATATTTTGGAAAATTAAAGCAAAGCGTGGTGAATTGAAGTGTGATGTTGCCTGTTTGGTACAACAGTGGGGTGAGGATAATGAAGAGCCCTGGGGTCCCGAGGACATGGCCTGATCCAAGGACAGGGAGGCTCCAGGTCCTGTGGACTCACCCAGGGTACCTCCTTCTGCCCGGCCCGCAGCCACTCCCAGAAGCATCCAGGAGACAGGGGTGTGGCTGGGCCCTTGAGATGATCCAATGAGACGTGGAAGTGAGGAAAAAGATATCCGAAATAAATTTTAAAAATTAAAATAAAAAATTTTTATTTTAAATTCACAAATTATAACTGTTAATATTCACAAGGTAAGAAGCAATATTCTGATTTGCGAATGCAATATGGATTAACTAAGATAATAAGAAATAATTATCATTCATCACCTCAATTTCTTATCATTTAGTGTGATAACAACATTTCAAATGTACTCTTACCT
>NW_022454620.1:0-1006 GCF_009761245.1 Sapajus apella
TACAGTTGTGTAACCTTGAACAAATGGGTTCAGAATCTTGGAATTTCGGTTTTGTCATCGTTTAAAAAAGAAATCTGGAATAATGTGAGTGCCCATCGCGCATAGTGGGGAAGATTGAACGAGTTGATAAAGTTACCGTTGTTTTATGAGGCTTGTATGTACAGAATAATTGATTTTCCTCGCAAGTGGCACCTGGTAAATTGTTACCTCTTGCGGACAAACACCCTGTTCGTTCCCAGGGAGAGATTAGCGCCCCGGAGAGTGACTACCAAGGTGCTTTTCCATTACGGGTGTCACAGGTGCTGCAAGATAAGTCCGAGTTTTAAAGACTGCTTTTTCCTGCCCTTCTGTGCCCTTAGGACACTGCCCATCTCTAAGAGCCTGGAAAGGGGACTCTGTTGGCTATCGGAAGTTGCAGAGTAATGTCTCAGGTAAGTCAGTGTGTCCCGAAAATCTTCCTGAAACACTTTATCAGGACTTTCTGATCAAGTCCTGATAAACGCTTTCTGCTAGAAGACTTTCTAGTTTTGCCAAAATTTTAAAACTACAATTGACAATGCAGCTTTGGAATATAAGGTTATTTGCTTTATGGTTGTCAAAACTGTACCGTGTGGTCTCAAGTCAAGAGATGTTTGTAGTCATCCTTGATTCTTCCCTTTCACTTAAAACTCATATTCAGATCCTCTGGTTGGAGCTAAATTACACACGTATAGAGAATCTGACCATTAGTTACCCCATCACCACCACCACCACTGCCACCCCGATCCAAGCCACCTGCATTATCACGGTAGCCTCCTAACTGGATTTCCTGCATCTGCCCTTAACCCTCATCAGTCTGTTCTCAGTACAACTGTCACTGTGATCCTATTGTTATATAAATTCCTGTCATTTCTTAACCTAAAAATTTTCAGTAGCTCTAACTCAAAGTTCTGCAGTGACCTATTTGTACAATTAGGCTATTATCTCTCTGATCCCACCTTCCTTCTCTGCCTCCTCATCCCTGTGA
>NW_022454621.1:0-1006 GCF_009761245.1 Sapajus apella
ACGTACTCTACAGGAATCTCCTGCCTCTGGCCAGAGAGAGCCACAGGCTGGATCAGAGCTGGTTTATAGTGAGGGGCAGCAGCAACTCCAAGAGAGGGAGGATGTGACCGTGAGCCCCCACACCAGACCCAGGAGCCTCAACCTCGGGGCTGCCGTAGCAGTGGATGCTCCTGAGGTCAGTTTGGGTTAGAGGGAATAACCATGTTGGAGAAGGGTTGGATACATCCATTCTTTCATTAAACAGCTCTGCCCTAGTGAATTATTCACTTTCTAGTGGATATAGAAAAAACTGCAAAAGAGTCAGAGGATATCATGGCAGTGTAATAGGTTGATATGTTAAACGTGTGAAGAAGCCTTCAGTTCTGTTTTAACATATGAGAAGGACGGGTGACTGACTTCATGACTAGCATTAAGAAAATATCACATGTTGGGAAACTTTCTGCCTTGATGATTTTATAAACACAAGGGATGAAAAATGAGGCACATGCTTAGATATACTGGGACTGAGATGGGACTGTGACATTGTCACAAGGGTACACAAATACTGAGTGACTGATAGAGGAACGGTCCCCATGGTTGTGACCTCAGGTGAGACCAGGAGGGCTGTGTTGAGCAAACCCTGGGCAATTGGAATGAAGGGCTCCTAAGATTCCATGACACGCCCAGCTTCTAATTCTGTTATTGCAACAGCAGACCGTTACCTGGGACTCTGGCCACTGTCTCCCACACTCTTGTCAGAGTCTGAGCTACAGGCAGCACCTTCGGCTCTGAGCTCAAGCATTTCCAACCTTGTTTTTGTGGTTAAGGACCCTAAAGTGCTGTGAGGAGGGATCAAGTTTTTCTGAACAGTAAGTTAGGAATTTGACTTATTGACATCCGCCAGTCCTGATTATACCTATTTGATTTCCAGTTTTTAACCGATCATGTGTTTGGGTTTCTTCTCCCCAGCCTCTGGCTGTGCCTGTGGTGCCCCTAACGTCAGCATGGTGGCATCTGGCAGGACGTG
>NW_022454622.1:0-498 GCF_009761245.1 Sapajus apella
GGGAGAATTCATATACAGGATGTATAGCATGAACATCAACAGCCAGCTGGAATTGACGGCTTTGTTGATACCCCAGCCAGGCACATCCCTGATTCCTCTGCTAAGTACATCTGGATGTTGCTGCTGTCCAGGATTCTCAGCCACATGCTCGGTGCCAACTCCCAGATTCTGGAAAACCCCTGACATTGCCCCCAAAAGGAGAGACACTCACTGACAATTGTGCATAGAAACTGTCTCTGTGTCTTTTTTTTTTTTTTTTTGAGACAGAGTCACTCTGTTGATCAGGCTGTAGTCCAATGGTGTGATCTCAGCTCACTGCAACCTCCATCTCCCAGGCTCAAGCAGTTCTCCTGCCTCAGCCTCCCAAGTAGCTGAAGTTACAGGCACCTGCAACCATGCCTGGGTAATTTTGTATTTTTAGTGGAGACGGGGTTTCACCATATTGGTCAGGCTGGTCTTGAACTCCTGGTCTCAAGTGATCCGCTCACCTAGGCCTCC
>NW_022454622.1:508-1006 GCF_009761245.1 Sapajus apella
GGGAGAATTCATATACAGGATGTATAGCATGAACATCAACAGCCAGCTGGAATTGACGGCTTTGTTGATACCCCAGCCAGGCACATCCCTGATTCCTCTGCTAAGTACATCTGGATGTTGCTGCTGTCCAGGATTCTCAGCCACATGCTCGGTGCCAACTCCCAGATTCTGGAAAACCCCTGACATTGCCCCCAAAAGGAGAGACACTCACTGACAATTGTGCATAGAAACTGTCTCTGTGTCTTTTTTTTTTTTTTTTTGAGACAGAGTCACTCTGTTGATCAGGCTGTAGTCCAATGGTGTGATCTCAGCTCACTGCAACCTCCATCTCCCAGGCTCAAGCAGTTCTCCTGCCTCAGCCTCCCAAGTAGCTGAAGTTACAGGCACCTGCAACCATGCCTGGGTAATTTTGTATTTTTAGTGGAGACGGGGTTTCACCATATTGGTCAGGCTGGTCTTGAACTCCTGGTCTCAAGTGATCCGCTCACCTAGGCCTCC
>NW_022454623.1:0-498 GCF_009761245.1 Sapajus apella
TTCACCATGTTGACCAGGATGGTCTCGATCTCTTGACCTCGTGATCCACCCGCCTCGGCCTCCCAAAGTGCTGGGATTACAGGCTTGAGCCACCGCGCCCAGCACATCTGTCATCTTTTACTAAAACTAAAGATTTTCTTGGAGAATGATTCCGAGTTATAACCTAATTTTTTTTTAGGCCCTGTGCAGGGCTACTAAAAGATAAAATAAATAAGTAAAATGGGCATATCATATCTCTTTAGAGACACATCTTTTTTTCTTTTGAGACAGAGTCTCACTTTGTTGCCCAGGCTGGAGTGTAGTGGCAAGATCTTGGCTCACTGCAACAACATCCACCTCACGGATTCAAGTGATTCTCCAGCCTTAGCCTCCACAGTAGCTGGGATTACAGGCATGCACCAACATACCCGCTAATTTTTGTATTTAGCCACTGCACCCAGCCAGCACATACATTTCTGACCCTTAACAAATGGGAAGTTAAACACCTAGCCTTTATAT
>NW_022454623.1:508-1006 GCF_009761245.1 Sapajus apella
TTCACCATGTTGACCAGGATGGTCTCGATCTCTTGACCTCGTGATCCACCCGCCTCGGCCTCCCAAAGTGCTGGGATTACAGGCTTGAGCCACCGCGCCCAGCACATCTGTCATCTTTTACTAAAACTAAAGATTTTCTTGGAGAATGATTCCGAGTTATAACCTAATTTTTTTTTAGGCCCTGTGCAGGGCTACTAAAAGATAAAATAAATAAGTAAAATGGGCATATCATATCTCTTTAGAGACACATCTTTTTTTCTTTTGAGACAGAGTCTCACTTTGTTGCCCAGGCTGGAGTGTAGTGGCAAGATCTTGGCTCACTGCAACAACATCCACCTCACGGATTCAAGTGATTCTCCAGCCTTAGCCTCCACAGTAGCTGGGATTACAGGCATGCACCAACATACCCGCTAATTTTTGTATTTAGCCACTGCACCCAGCCAGCACATACATTTCTGACCCTTAACAAATGGGAAGTTAAACACCTAGCCTTTATAT
>NW_022454624.1:0-1006 GCF_009761245.1 Sapajus apella
GATGATTTTACAGCTTGACAACCATTCTGCTAGATAGCTGCGTTTTTGATTTAGAGCAAGATAATTCTCATTACAGCCTTTAGTCTCAGTCACTCTGGAATATCCAAACGCAGATTTTAGAAGAAACGTGTTTCTAACTCGCTGAATCTAAACATAGATGCAACTTCCTAAGGTGAACGAACACAAGGCGGAGGAGTTTGAACGAGACGTTTCTCCTGTGTTTTAAACGCAGTCTTACTGCTAGGTCTTAAATGCCTGTGTAAGGCTGGAAATATCTGTTTCCAGTTACCCCAAAGAAAAGATTTCAGAACCGCTGCACACACACATGAGTGTAACTCCATAAGATGATTTTACAGCTTGACAACCATTCTGCTAGATAGCTGCGTTTTTCTTTAGAGCAAGATATTTCTCATTACAGCCTTTAGTCTCAGTCACTGTGGAATATCAAACGCAGATTTTTGAGGAATCCTTTTTCTAACTCGATGAATCTATACATAGAGGCAACTTCCTAAGGTGAACGAACACAAAGCAGAGTAGTTGGAACTAGACGTTTCTCCCGGGTTTTAAACGCAGTCTTACTGCTAGGTCTTAAATGCCTGGGTAAGGCTGGAAATATCTCTTTCCAGATTCCCAAAAGAAATGATTTCAGAACCTCTGCACACACACATCAATTTAACTCCATAAGATGATCTCATAGCTTGACAACCATTCTGCTAGGTAGCTGCCTTTTTGTTTTAGAGCAAGATATTTCTCATTACAGCATTTAGTCTCAGTCAGTCTGGAATATCGAGACGCAGATTTTAGAAGAAACGTTTTTCTAACTCGCTGAATCTAAACATAGATGCAACTTCCTAAGGTGAACGAACACAAAGCAGAGCAGGTTGAAATAGACGTTTCTCCAGTGTTTTAAACGCAGTCTTACTGGTAGTTCTCATATGCCTGTATATGGCTGGAAATGTCTGTTTCCAGATTCTCGAAGCAAAGGATTTCTGAACTGCTGCAAACA
>NW_022454625.1:0-1006 GCF_009761245.1 Sapajus apella
AGCAGTTGACTAACCATTTCTTTGGAGAATCTGGAAAGAGATATTTGCAGCCATACACAGACTCTTAAGAATTCCTTTAAGATCGCATGTAAATCATACGAGAAACGACTCTTTCAAACTGCTCCACTGTGTGTTCGCTCACCTTCGGAAGTTGCATCTATGTTTAGATTCTGCGAGTTATAAAAACGTTTCTTCAAAAAGCTGCGTTTGGATGTTGCTGAGTGAATGGCAGTATAGGGTTTCATGAGAAATATCTGGCTCTAAAACAAAAACGGAACTATGTAGTAGAATGATTGTCAAGGTGTATATTAAACTAACAGAGATAAACAATTGTGTGAATGTAGCAGTTGAGTAACCATTTCTTTGGAGAGTCTAGAAAGAGATATTTCCAGCCATATACAGACTCCTAAGAATTAGCTTTATAATCGCATCTGAATCATACGAGAAACGTCTCTTTCAAACTGCTCCCCTCTGTGTACGTTCACCTTCAGAAGACGCATCTATGTTTAGATTCTGCGAGTTAGAAACACGTTTCTCCAAAAAGCTGCGTTTGGATATTCCTGAGTGAATGGGAGTACAAGGTTTAATGAGAAATATCCGGTTCTAAAACAATAACGGAACTATGTAGCAGAATGATTGTCAAGGTGTATATTAAACTTACAGAGTTAAACAATTGCGTGAATGTAGCAGTTCATTAACCCTTTCTTTGGAGAATCTGGAAAGATAGATTTCCACCCATATTCAGACTCTTAAGAATTAGCTTTAAGATCGTGTCTAAATCAAACGACAAACGTGTCTTTCAAACTGCTACACTGTGTGTTCGTTCACCATCGGAAGTTGCATCTATGTTTAGATTCTGCCAGTAAGAAAAACTCTTCTCCAAAAAGCTGCGTTTGGATATTGCTGAGTGAATGGGAGTATAGGGTTAGATGAGAAATATCTGGCTCTAAAACAAAAACGTAGCTATGTAGCAGAATGATTGTCAAGGTGTATATTAAACTTACAG
>NW_022454626.1:0-1006 GCF_009761245.1 Sapajus apella
AAATCAATTCATAATTGATTTCAATAATTTTATATTGTTTATATTAACATCTATTTACTTAAACATTGTATATTGGTCGATTCAAAATAGCTAAGGTAAATTTCTAATGGCCTTGACACAAAAAATGAAAATATTTTGAGGTGATAAATATGCTAATTAGCTTTATTTTATTATTCCATATTGTACTAACAAATCACAACATTTCTTTGTACCTCATAAATATATAACAATTTATCTATTTTCAAGACAATGATTTAATGTATCCTGGGTCATAATATTTTTTCCCTTGTCCAGGTCTGACTTGATTGTCCTGAGAAACCCATCCACACTCCTGCCTCCTGAAGGCTTCTGAGCGTGGCTCCATGAAGGGCAGAAGCAGGCACCCCAGGTGAGTCCACAGGACCTGGAGCCTCCCTTTTAAATTAGGGGATCCCCTCGTGATCACAGCGCTCTTCATTATCCTCACCCTGCTGTTGCACCAAACAAGAAACATCACAGTTCAATTCATCAGGCTTTGTTTTAATTTTCCCTGAAAAATCAAGGTAATAATTTTTGCAATGAATATCACAACCTACTATGAATAAGTCCTTTCTTATGTACTAAGATTTCTTTTGAGGAGTTTACATGTATTACAGTTTCCATTTCTTTATGAGATGAGATATTAATATCTCCATATTAGAGATTATTATTCTAAGTCGTTTCTGAAAATTAATTTGCCCAAGGGCCCATATGGCTTCTGTTAGAGATGCAGGATACAATTAGAAATGTTAGCAGTAACAGCTGGAAAAACATTGAGAATATATTTAACTTAGTACATGTGCTCTCAAATATTCTTATTTCCCTACAGGTTGTTACAGGTTATGATTTTACACATGATATTTGTAATTAATACTAATAAGACAGGTTAAAATATTGTATCAATTATTTAAAGACATTTGATAATAACAAAATGCATGTCCCACATATTTTTGAACATTCTGATTTCTCTATGAAATGTGTTTATTAA
>NW_022454627.1:0-1006 GCF_009761245.1 Sapajus apella
TACAGTTGTGTAACCTTGAACAAATGGGTTCAGAATCTTGGAATTTCGGTTTTGTCATCGTTTAAAAAAGAAATCTGGAATAATGTGAGTGCCCATCGCGCATAGTGGGGAAGATTGAACGAGTTGATAAAGTTACCGTTGTTTTATGAGGCTTGTATGTACAGAATAATTGATTTTCCTCGCAAGTGGCACCTGGTAAATTGTTACCTCTTGCGGACAAACACCCTGTTCGTTCCCAGGGAGAGATTAGCGCCCCGGAGAGTGACTACCAAGGTGCTTTTCCATTACGGGTGTCACAGGTGCTGCAAGATAAGTCCGAGTTTTAAAGACTGCTTTTTCCTGCCCTTCTGTGCCCTTAGGACACTGCCCATCTCTAAGAGCCTGGAAAGGGGACTCTGTTGGCTATCGGAAGTTGCAGAGTAATGTCTCAGGTAAGTCAGTGTGTCCCGAAAATCTTCCTGAAACACTTTATCAGGACTTTCTGATCAAGTCCTGATAAACGCTTTCTGCTAGAAGACTTTCTAGTTTTGCCAAAATTTTAAAACTACAATTGACAATGCAGCTTTGGAATATAAGGTTATTTGCTTTATGGTTGTCAAAACTGTACCGTGTGGTCTCAAGTCAAGAGATGTTTGTAGTCATCCTTGATTCTTCCCTTTCACTTAAAACTCATATTCAGATCCTCTGGTTGGAGCTAAATTACACACGTATAGAGAATCTGACCATTAGTTACCCCATCACCACCACCACCACTGCCACCCCGATCCAAGCCACCTGCATTATCACGGTAGCCTCCTAACTGGATTTCCTGCATCTGCCCTTAACCCTCATCAGTCTGTTCTCAGTACAACTGTCACTGTGATCCTATTGTTATATAAATTCCTGTCATTTCTTAACCTAAAAATTTTCAGTAGCTCTAACTCAAAGTTCTGCAGTGACCTATTTGTACAATTAGGCTATTATCTCTCTGATCCCACCTTCCTTCTCTGCCTCCTCATCCCTGTGA
>NW_022454628.1:0-1005 GCF_009761245.1 Sapajus apella
GTGGTGAGTTTAAGGATGAAGCGAGAGCACGGATGCTGGCATCTTAGAACCTCCCTACTCCCAGACCTCCTCTTCTGGGCTCCCCACTGTCAGAAGGGCTGGCAAATGCCTTGGAGGAGGTAGAGGCTGGACCCATGGCAAGCCATGTACAGAAACCCACTCAGCACCCCAGCCTAACACTACAACTGATTTCACCCAAGGTTTTAAGCACGTACTTTCATCAGACCCTGGCCCAATACCCATCTATGCAAGGCTCCTCAGCCCTCTTCTCCCTGCTCCAGTAGTCTCCCTTACAAATAAATCACTTTTCTGCCTTCAACAAAACAAAAAAAATCCAGCCCTAGGCCTCTCCTTCGAGTCGCTGTGCCTGACGGTGAACACTCTGGACCGCTTCCTCACCACCACGCCGGTGGCTGCAGACTGTTTCCAGCTGCTCGGGGTCACCTCCTTGCTCATCGCTTGCAAACAGGTGGAGGTGCACCTGCGCCTGTGAAGCAGCTCCTGGCCCTGTGCTGCGGCGCCTTCTCCCGGCAGCAGCTCTGCAACCTCGAGTGCATCGTGCTGCACAAGCTGCACTTCAGCCTGGGTGCGCCCACCATTAGCTTCTTCCTGCAGCATTTCACACATGCTCGTGTGGAGGCGGGGCAGGCTGAGGCCTCCGAAGCGCAAGCCCTGGCGCACGGGGTGGCCGAGCTGAGTCTGGCCGAGGATGCCTTCACCAGCTACTCCCCCTCCCTGCTGGCGATCTGCTGCCTGGCGCTGGCGGATCGCATGTTGCGGGTCCCGCGTCCGCGGGCGTGCGCCTGGGAGAGCACCCGGAGGCGGCGCTGCAGGGCTGCCTGGGCAAGCTGCACTGCTGGTGGCCACAAACAGTACTTCCTTGACTCACATGCAGCCTGTTCAGATCTTGGTTTCCTTTCAGTTCCTGGCCCAGTTACTGGACCTCTCCCATAGCCTCAGAAGACAGTAATATTGGTTCACAGAGAAGGCTCCAGGGCCTGCTTG
>NW_022454629.1:0-1005 GCF_009761245.1 Sapajus apella
ACAGATGGTGAAACTTTCCATGTTCATGGTTAGGAAGAATCAATATCATGAAAATGGCCATACTGCCCAAAGTAATTTACAGAATCAATACCATCCCCATCAAGCTACCAATGACCTTCTTCACAAAACTGGAAAAAATCACCTTAAACTTCATATGGAACCAAAAGAGAGCCCGCATAGCCAAGTCAATTCTAAGCAAAAAGAACAAAGCGGGGAGCATCACACTACCAGACTTCAAACTATACTACAAGCCTACAGTAATCAAAACAGCATGGTACTGGTACCAAAACAGAGATATAGACCAATGGAACAGAACAGAGGTCTCGGAGGCAACACAACATATCTACAACCATCTGATCTTTGACAAACCAGACAAAAACAAGCAATGGGGAAAGGATTCCCTGTTCAAGAAATGGTGTTGGGAAAGCTGGCTAGCCATGTGTAGAAAGCAGAAACTGGACCCCTTCCTGACACCCTACACTAAAATTAACTCCAGATAGATTAAAGACTTAAACATAAGACCTAACACCATAAAAATCCTAGAAGAAAATCTAGGCAAAACCATTCAGGACATAGGCGTAGGCAAGGACTTCATGACAAAAACACCAAAAGCATTGACAATAATAGCCAAAATAGACAAATGGGACCTAATCAAACTCCACAGCTTCTGCACAGCAAAAGAAACAATCATTAGAGTGAATTGGCAACCAATAGATTGGGAAAAAATTTTTGCAGTTTACCCATCTGACAAAGGGCTGATATCCAGGATTTACAAAGAACTAAAACAGATTTACAAGAAAAAAACTAACAAGCCCATTCAAAAATGGGCAAAGGATATGAACAGACACTTTACAAAAGAAGACATACGTGAGGCCAACAAACATATGAAAAAATGCTCATCATCACTGGTCATCAGAGAAATGCAAATCAAAACTACATTGAGATACCATCTCATGCTAGTTAGAATGGCGATCATTAAAAAATCTGGAGACAACAGATGCTGGA
>NW_022454631.1:0-1005 GCF_009761245.1 Sapajus apella
TTTCTGTCGGAAAAGGAGCTGCTGAGCTTTCTTGAGCACAGGAGGTATAAGATGAAGCCAGGGGCATGCAGGCCCACATGGGAGGCCAGGCCAGGAGGCCCATGAGAGGACAACCTGCGTGTTCACGGAAGTCAGATGGGGATGAGTTGGGTGTGACTCGAGGAGGAGCACTGGGCTGGGACAGAAGGTGTAGGCAGGCTCTGGGAGCCGGGGAGGGAAGGTGAAAGGCTATGAAGTCTCGAAGCCAATTCATGCTCAGGTTCATGAAGCAGAAAGAGGAAAGGGAAGAGAGAAAGTCAGCTTGGCCGTGATAATGAGAGGATTTCTTAATGGCTGAGGCTGGAGGCGGCAGGTGTTTTCCTTGTTCCTACCTTCCTCTGTTACTTGAATGTTCCCGGGAACACACTGTCCTCTTCTGTTCTCAGGTTTGTATGGAGGGCACCAAAAGGGCAGACACAGGCTTTCTGCAAGCTTCCTTTCCACGCCTGCCGCATAGAAACCACACAGAGGGAGGCATGGCAAGACAGAAAGACATCCAACAGCAGGACCGTTTAAGTCGATCCCTTCCACAGGCCAGCATGTGTTTAGATGCTCGAGCAGGGAGTGCGGGACCTTGTTTCAGTTTGTGCAAAGTTAACGAACCGTCTTCTGATTTTACAGTGAGATGCAAATGGTGTTTTGAATAAAAATCCCTTTGTTGTTTCACAGGGCTGTAGCAGTGGCCAGGAAGAAAACCACCCCCTTAAGGTTGTTTTTGTGACCAACCTTTGGAGCATTGTTCTAAAAATGGGAAATGACATCTTGCTGTGCCAAGGGAAACAAGCACCTGCAGTTGAAGGAATATCTTCTACGAGGCGGCTTGCGGAGCATGCGCGGTGATAGCTCCGGCCGTGCCGGACCGAGGGCTGCGCAGAAGCTCTGCTTGGTGCATTTCGTTACTTGCAAGGGGACAGAGGGTGGGCTTAGGTTTGGGACTAGAGGGGCTTTGGCAACTACGGGGCTCAG
>NW_022454632.1:0-1005 GCF_009761245.1 Sapajus apella
AAACTCAGGATCGGCTGTATACATTGAATGCAATATATCCAGTGAGTCCCGGAAGACTTCAGGCTCTTCTGCTTCCACCAGCTCCATGCTGAGCCTAGAAAAGGAGAAAAAACCAAAGAATAAGTCAGGGAAAATAAGACACCGCAGAGCCCCAACTAGATTTCATGGGTAGCACAAGAAAGTGGTTAATAAAGAAACAACATAGATCCATTAATGACATAACAAATTATTGCCCTATGTTGGGATGGGCAAGAGTAGGGTAAAAAGGAATCAAAGAGAGAGAGAGAGAGAGAGAGAAAGTAAGCTCAGTGAACCGTCCAGGTGACACACTGATGAGGGAGTAAAAGGACACTCTGAGTTAGTACCCTCAGGACACACAGCGAACACTGATCATAAAAACAAGAATGGTCAACCTACGGTAGTTAGTACATGATAAGGGGAGGAAGAAATGGAAACCTAAATATCTACTGCAATGAAAACCAACAGCAGTGTTAGTAGGAATAGTTCAGGTTTCGTTGAAAACACGGTATCGATATTGTCAGCCCACTCTGTTTTCCCTGGACCGGGGGTCTCCAGGTGTCAACACATAATTAGCTGTTCACAATAGTTCAGAGTTACCTGGGGCATGGTGGGCCTCGCTCTTCTTCCTCTTCTTGGTTATTTTAATCTCTGCAATAAATTCAGACAGGGACAGACAAAATAAGCCAATTCCCCTACACCCATAACAGTCCACTGTCTAATCCCTGCACGGGGACCTCAGGCTCCTCAGCATGAGAACAGGATAATGTGAGAGATAGACTTCGGAAGGTCTCAAGGCCAATCATGATAGAGATTCCTTGGTTTCTGTCTCAGACTAATGGTGAAATGTCCCTATTCTGGTAGACCATTATCCTTTTATCCCAAGTATGTACAAACACACCAAGTTTGTACAAGCAGGGAAGAACCTCACAGACATGCTTGGGGAACAAAACTCATGAGGAACTTGGTAGCTGGCAAGAGACATTG
>NW_022454633.1:0-1005 GCF_009761245.1 Sapajus apella
GCGAGTTAGAAACACGTTTCTTGTAAAAGCTGCGTTTGGATAATCCTGAGTGAATGGGAGTGTAGGGTGTAATGATAAATATCTGGCTCTAAAACAAAAACGGAGCCATGTAGCAGAATGATTGTCAAGATGTGTATTCAACCTACAGAGTTAAACAGATGTGTGAATGTAGCAGTTCAGAAACCCTTTCTTTGGAGAATCTGGAAAGAGATATTTCCAGCCATATACAGGCCTATAAGAATTAGCAGTAAGATCGCGTCTAAACCATAGGAGTAACGTCTCTTTCAAACTGCTCTGCTGTGTGTTCATTCACCTTAGTAAGTTACATCTATATTTACATTCAGCAAGTTAGAAACACGTTTCTTGCAAAAGCTGCGTTTGAATAATCCTGAGTGAATTATAGCATAGGGTGTAATGAGAAATATCTGGCTCTAAAACAAAAGCGGAGCTATGTAGCAGAATAACTGTCAAGGTGTATATTAAACTTACAGAGTTAAACAATTGTGTGAATGTAGCAGTTTACTAACCCTTTCTTTGGAGAATCCGGAAAGAGATATTTCCAGACATGTACAGTCTCCTAAGAATTAGCTTTAAGATCGCATCTAAATCACAGGAGAAACACCTCTTTCAAACTGCTCCGCTGTGTGTTCGTTCACCTTAGGAAGATGCATGTATGTTTAGATTCTGCGAGTTAGAAACACGTTTCTTCTATACGCTGCGTGTCGATATATTTGAGTGAACGGGAGTATACAGTGAAATGAGAAACATCCGGCTCTAAAACAAAAACGTGTCTAAAACAAAAACGGAGCTATGTAAGAGAATGATTGTCAAGGTGTAAAAGCTGCGTTTGGATACTCCTGAGTGAATGGGAGTATAGGGTGTAATGAGAAACATCTGGCTCTAAAACAAAAACGGAGCTATGTAGCAGAATGATTGTCAAGCTGTGTATTCAACTTACAGAGTTAAACAGATGTGTGAATGTAGCAGTTCAGAAACCCTTTCTTT
>NW_022454634.1:0-379 GCF_009761245.1 Sapajus apella
GAGAATCTAGAAAGAGACATTTCCAGCTTTATACAGACTCTTAAGAATGAGCTTTAAGATCGCATCTAAATGATACGAGATACGTCTCTTTCAAACTGCTCCACTGTGTGTTCGTTCAACTTATGAAGTTGCATCTAAGTTTAGATTCTGCGAGTTAGGAAGACGTTTCTCCAAAAAGCTGCGTTTGGATATTCCTGAGTGTATGGGAGTATAGGGTTTAATGAGAAATATCTTGCTCTAAAATAAAAACGGATCCATGTAGCAGAATGATTCTCAGCGTGTTTATTAAAGATACAGAGTTAAACAATTGTGTGAATGTGGCAGTTCACTAACCCTTTCTTTGGAGAATCTGGAAATATCTCTTTCCAGATTCTCCAAA
>NW_022454634.1:479-1005 GCF_009761245.1 Sapajus apella
GAGAGAATGGGAGTATAGGGTTTAATGAGATATATCTTGCTCTAAAACAAAAACGGAGCTATGTAACAGAATGATTGTCAAGGTGTATATTAAACTTACAGAGTTAAACAATTGTGTGAATGAAGCAGTTCACCAACACTTTGTTTGGAGAATCTAGAAAGAGACATTTCCAGCTTTATACAGACTCTTAAGAATGAGCTTTAAGATCGCATCTAAATGATACGAGATACGTCTCTTTCAAACTGCTCCACTGTGTGTTCGTTCAACTTATGAAGTTGCATCTAAGTTTAGATTCTGCGAGTTAGGAAGACGTTTCTCCAAAAAGCTGCGTTTGGATATTCCTGAGTGTATGGGAGTATAGGGTTTAATGAGAAATATCTTGCTCTAAAATAAAAACGGATCCATGTAGCAGAATGATTCTCAGCGTGTTTATTAAAGATACAGAGTTAAACAATTGTGTGAATGTGGCAGTTCACTAACCCTTTCTTTGGAGAATCTGGAAATATCTCTTTCCAGATTCTCCAAA
>NW_022454635.1:0-1005 GCF_009761245.1 Sapajus apella
TTCAAACGCAGCTTTTAGAAGAAACCTGTTTCTAACTCACTGAATCTAAACGTAGATGCAACTTCCGAAGGTGAACGAACACATAAGAGAGCAGTTTGAAAGATACGATTCTCCTGTGGTTTAGACGCGATCTTACCGCTATTTCTTAGGAGCCTGTTTATGGCTGGAAATATCTCTTTCCAGATTCTCCAAAGAAAGGGTTAGTGAACTGCTACATTCACACAATTCTTTAATTCTGTAAGGTTAATATACACCTTGACAATCATTCTGCTACATAGCTCCGCTTTTGTTTTACAGCCAGATATTTCTCTTTACTCCCAATATTCCGATTCACTCAGGAATATCCAAACGCAACTTTTAGAAGAAACGTGTTTCTAACTCGCTGAATCTAAACATAGATGCAACTTCCGAAGGCGAACGAAAACACAGCAGAGCAGTTTGAAAGAGACGTTTCTCCTGCGGTTTAGATGCGATCTTAAAGATAATTCTTATTGGCCTGTATATGGCTGGAAATAACTCTTTCCAGATTCTCCAAAGAAAGGGTTAGTGAACTGCTACATTCACCCAATTGTTTAACTCTGTAAGTTTAATATACACCTTGACAATCATTCTGCTTCATAGCTCCGTTGTTGTTTTAGAGCCCGATATTTCTCATTACACCCTATACTCTCATTCACTCAGGAATATGCAAACGTTGCTTTTTGGAGAAACGTGTTTCTAACTCGCTGAATCTAAACATAGATGCAACTAAGAAAGGTGAACGAACACACAGCAGGGCAGTTTGAAAAAGACGTTTCTCCTGTGGTTCAGACGCGATATTACCGCTAATTTTAAGTACCTGTATATGGCTGAAAATATCTCTTTCTAGGTTCTCCAAAGAAAGGTTGTCTGAACTGCTATATTCACACATCTGTTTAACTCTGTAAGTTAAATATACACCTCAACAATCATTCAGCTTGATAGCTCCGTTTTTGTTTTAGAGCCAGATATTTGTCAAGACACGCT
>NW_022454636.1:0-1005 GCF_009761245.1 Sapajus apella
GAGATTCTCGAAAGAAACGGTTTCGGAACTGCTACATTCATACATCTGTTTAACTATGTAAGTTCATACACACCTTGACATTGATTCTGCTATGTAGCTCTGTTTTTGTTTTGGGGCCAGATATTTCTCATTACACCCTATATTCTCATTCAATCAGGAGTATACAAACGTAGCTTTTACAAGAAACGTGTTTGTAACTCGCTGAATCTAAACATAGATGCCACTTCCTAAGGTTCACGAACACACAGCAGAGCAGTTTCAAAGAGACATTTCTACTGTGGTTTAGACGCGATCTTACTGCTAATTCTTATGAGCCTGTATATGGCTGGAAATATCTCTTTCCAGATTCTCGAAAGAAAGGGTTTCTGAACTGCTACATTCACACATCTGTTTAAACCTGTACGTTGAATACACAGCTTGTCAATCATTCTGCTACATTGCTCCGTTTTTGTTTTGGAGCCAGATATTTCTCATTACACTCTATACTTGCATTCACTCAGTACTATACAAACGCAGCTTTTACGAGAAACGTGTTTCTAACTCTCTGAATCTAAACATATATGCAAACTTCCTAAGGTGAACGAATACACAGCAGAGCAGTTTCAAAGAGACGTTTCCCCTGTGGTTAGACGTGATATAAGCGCTAATTCTTAAGGGCCTGTATATGGCTGGAAATATCTCTTTCCAGATTCTCGAAAGAAAGGGTTTCTGAACTGCTACATTCACAAATCTGTTGAACTCTGTAAGTTGAATACACAGCTTGACATTCATTCTGCTACATAGCTCCGTTTTTGTTTTACAGCCAGATATTTCTCATTACACCCTATACTCCCATTCACTCAGGAGTTTCCAAACGCAGCTTTTACAAGAAACGTGTTTCAAACTCGCTGAATCAAAACATAGATGCAACTACCTGAGGTGAAGGAAGATACAGCAGAGCAGTTTGAAAGAGACGTTACTCCTGTGGTTTACACGCGATCTTACTGGTAGGTATTATGAACCTGT
>NW_022454637.1:0-297 GCF_009761245.1 Sapajus apella
AGTTGCAACTATGTTTAGATTCAGCGAGTTAGGATCAGATATCTTCTAAAAGCTGCGTTTGGATATTGCAGAATGACAGAGAATAAGGCCATAATGAGTAATATCTTGTTCTAAAACAAAAACGCAGCTATCTAGCAGAATGGTGGTCAAGCTGTACAATCTTCTTACAGAGTTAAACTGACATGTGTGTGCAGTAGTTCAGAAATCCTTTCATTGGAGAATCTGGAAACAGATATTTCCAGCCGTAAAAAGGCTTATAAGAACCAGCAGTAAGACTGCGTTTAAAACACTGGAGAA
>NW_022454637.1:397-1005 GCF_009761245.1 Sapajus apella
TCCAGAATGACTGAGACTAAAGGCCGTAATGAGAAATATCTTGCTCTAAAACAAAAAAGCAGCTATCTAGCTGAATGGTTGTCAAGCTGTAAAATCATCTAATGGAGTTAAATTGATGTGTGTGTGCAGAGGTTCTGAAATCTTTTCTTCGGGTAATCTGGAAACAGATATTTCCAGCCTTACACAGGCATTTAAAACCTTGCAATAAGACTGCGTTTAAAACACAGGATAAACACCAAGTTCAAACTTCTCTACTTTGTGTTCGTTCAGCTTAGGAAGTTGCATCTATGTTTAGATTCAGCGAGTTACAAACACGTTTCTTCTAAAAGCTGCGTTTGGATATTACAGAATGACTGAGACTGAAGGCCGTAATGAGAAATATGTTGCTCTAAAACAAAAAAGCAGCTATCTGGCAGAATGGTTGTCAAGCTGTACAATCTTCTTATAGAGTTAAACTGACGTGTGTGTGCAGTAGTTCAGAAATCCTTTCGATGGAGAATCTGGAAACAGATATTTCCAGCCATATACAGGCTTATAAGAACTAGCAGTAAGACTGCGTTTAAAACACAGGAGAAACATCTAGTTCAAACTGCTCTGCTTTTTGTTCG
>NW_022454638.1:0-1005 GCF_009761245.1 Sapajus apella
GAGGAGTTGTGATCCCTTTTAGGAGGAGAGGTGTTCTGGTTTCGGGTGTTTTCATCCTTTTTGCGCCGGTTTCTTCCCATCCTTAAGGATTTATCCACCTGTCGACTTTGTAGTTGCTGGCTTTCAGATTGGGTCTCAAATCTTTCAGATTGACGTTCTGTTTGTTGATGATGAGGTTATTTCTGCTTCTTGGTTTTCCTTCTGACAGTCTGGCCCCTCTGCTGTAGGTCTGCTGAGGTTCACTCCAGGCCCTGCTTGCCTGGGGTTCACCTGCAGCAGCTGTTGAACAGCAAGGGTTGTTACCAGTTTTATTCTTCTTCTATCTTTGTCCCAGAAGGATACCTGCCTAGTGTCAATCAGATCTCTCCTCTATGAGGTGTCTTTTTGGATATATAGGGGACAGGGAGCTGCTTGAGGAGACGGTCTTTTCTTTATAGGAGCTCAAATGGTGAGCTGTGAGCTCTGTTGTTGTTCATTCAGAGCTGCTGGGCAGGTACTTTTAGGTCTGCTGCAGCAGAACTCATAAACTGCTTTTTGTTCCCAGGTGCTCTGTCCCAGGGATTTAGGTCTTTATTTATGAGTTTCCGTTATGCTGCTGCCTTCTTTTTTTTTTTTTTTTCTTTTTTTCCTTCAGACCTGCCCAGCACAGCAAGGAGGCAGCCTAGTCACTGTCGGCCTATAGCAGCTTTGCTGAGCTGCTGTGGGCTGCGTCCCGCTGCCGAGTGAACTTCCCTGCAGTCCTGTTTATATGGGTGTAGTTAGAACTGCTTTGGCGATGGTGGCCCGCCTCTGTTGGGGCGGAGTCTCTGCTGTGGCGTGTTGCCTTGGCAACGGCGGGCTGCCTCAGCAATGGCAGGTTGCCTTGGCAACGGCGGGTTGCCTCGGTAATAGCGGACGCCCCTCCCCCACAGAGCTGGACTGTCCCGGGTTCAGCTGCGCTCGCTGTGAAATTCTCAATCCAGAGTTTCTGGTTGCTGTTCTTTTGTGGGGGTGGGGCCAGCCGAG
>NW_022454639.1:0-1005 GCF_009761245.1 Sapajus apella
ACAGATGGTGAAACTTTCCATGTTCATGGTTAGGAAGAATCAATATCATGAAAATGGCCATACTGCCCAAAGTAATTTACAGAATCAATACCATCCCCATCAAGCTACCAATGACCTTCTTCACAAAACTGGAAAAAATCACCTTAAACTTCATATGGAACCAAAAGAGAGCCCGCATAGCCAAGTCAATTCTAAGCAAAAAGAACAAAGCGGGGAGCATCACACTACCAGACTTCAAACTATACTACAAGCCTACAGTAATCAAAACAGCATGGTACTGGTACCAAAACAGAGATATAGACCAATGGAACAGAACAGAGGTCTCGGAGGCAACACAACATATCTACAACCATCTGATCTTTGACAAACCAGACAAAAACAAGCAATGGGGAAAGGATTCCCTGTTCAAGAAATGGTGTTGGGAAAGCTGGCTAGCCATGTGTAGAAAGCAGAAACTGGACCCCTTCCTGACACCCTACACTAAAATTAACTCCAGATAGATTAAAGACTTAAACATAAGACCTAACACCATAAAAATCCTAGAAGAAAATCTAGGCAAAACCATTCAGGACATAGGCGTAGGCAAGGACTTCATGACAAAAACACCAAAAGCATTGACAATAATAGCCAAAATAGACAAATGGGACCTAATCAAACTCCACAGCTTCTGCACAGCAAAAGAAACAATCATTAGAGTGAATTGGCAACCAATAGATTGGGAAAAAATTTTTGCAGTTTACCCATCTGACAAAGGGCTGATATCCAGGATTTACAAAGAACTAAAACAGATTTACAAGAAAAAAACTAACAAGCCCATTCAAAAATGGGCAAAGGATATGAACAGACACTTTACAAAAGAAGACATACGTGAGGCCAACAAACATATGAAAAAATGCTCATCATCACTGGTCATCAGAGAAATGCAAATCAAAACTACATTGAGATACCATCTCATGCTAGTTAGAATGGCGATCATTAAAAAATCTGGAGACAACAGATGCTGGA
>NW_022454640.1:0-1005 GCF_009761245.1 Sapajus apella
GATAGACTTCAGAGCAGGCAGAGCTCTAAGCAGGTGAAGCTCTGAGCCGATTAAGCTCAGAAAAGAAGGAGCTCCAAGCAAGATGGAGGTTTGAGCTGATGTTCCTCTGTGTAAGATGGAGCTCAGAGCTAGATGGAGCTTGGGGTGATAGGAGCTCAGAGCAGATGGTGCTCAGAGGAAGATGGAGCTCAGACTGATTGGACCCCTGAGCACGGTGGAGCTCAGAGCAGATGGTTCTCAAAGCAAGATGGAATTTGGAGTGAATGGAGCTCTGAGCAAGAATGGAGCTTGGAGCAGATGGAGCTCTGAGCAAGATAGACCTCAGAGCAGATGGAGCTCTAAGCAGATGAAGCTCTGAGCAGATTAAGCTCAGAAAAGAAGGAGCTCCAAGCAAGATGGAGCTTTGAGCTGATGTTCTTCTGTGTAAGAGGGAGCTCAGAGCTAGATGGAGCTTGGCGTGAAAGGAGCTCAGAGCAATTGGGAGCCTAGAGTGATTGGAGCACTGAGCAAGTTGGAGCTTGGAGCAGATGGAGCTCTGAGCAAGATACAGCTCAGAGCAGATGGAGCTCTGAACAGATTAAGCGCAGAAAAGAAGGAGCTCCAAACAAGATTGAAGTTGGAGCTTATGTTCCTCTGTACAAGATAGAGCACCGAGCAAGATAGAGCTCTGTACAAGATGGTGCTTAGAGCAAATGGAGCTCTGAATGATAAAGAATTGTAAACAAGATGGAGCTTGGTGCAGATGTTGCTTGGTTTGAAGTGGAGCTCAGAGCAGATGGTGCTAACAGCAGGATGGAGCTCAGAGCGATTAGAGCTCCAAGCAAGATGGACCTTGGAGATGATGGTGCTTTGAGCAACATGGAACTCGGAGGAAATGTTGTTTAGAGTAAGGAGGAGTTCTTAGCAAATTGTACTCAGAGCAAGATGGAGCTTGGATAAGATGTCGTTCACAGTGAGATGGAGCTCTGAGCAAATGGTACTTAGAGCAAGATGGAACTCCAAGTA
>NW_022454641.1:0-1005 GCF_009761245.1 Sapajus apella
GATAGACTTCAGAGCAGGCAGAGCTCTAAGCAGGTGAAGCTCTGAGCCGATTAAGCTCAGAAAAGAAGGAGCTCCAAGCAAGATGGAGGTTTGAGCTGATGTTCCTCTGTGTAAGATGGAGCTCAGAGCTAGATGGAGCTTGGGGTGATAGGAGCTCAGAGCAGATGGTGCTCAGAGGAAGATGGAGCTCAGACTGATTGGACCCCTGAGCACGGTGGAGCTCAGAGCAGATGGTTCTCAAAGCAAGATGGAATTTGGAGTGAATGGAGCTCTGAGCAAGAATGGAGCTTGGAGCAGATGGAGCTCTGAGCAAGATAGACCTCAGAGCAGATGGAGCTCTAAGCAGATGAAGCTCTGAGCAGATTAAGCTCAGAAAAGAAGGAGCTCCAAGCAAGATGGAGCTTTGAGCTGATGTTCTTCTGTGTAAGAGGGAGCTCAGAGCTAGATGGAGCTTGGCGTGAAAGGAGCTCAGAGCAATTGGGAGCCTAGAGTGATTGGAGCACTGAGCAAGTTGGAGCTTGGAGCAGATGGAGCTCTGAGCAAGATACAGCTCAGAGCAGATGGAGCTCTGAACAGATTAAGCGCAGAAAAGAAGGAGCTCCAAACAAGATTGAAGTTGGAGCTTATGTTCCTCTGTACAAGATAGAGCACCGAGCAAGATAGAGCTCTGTACAAGATGGTGCTTAGAGCAAATGGAGCTCTGAATGATAAAGAATTGTAAACAAGATGGAGCTTGGTGCAGATGTTGCTTGGTTTGAAGTGGAGCTCAGAGCAGATGGTGCTAACAGCAGGATGGAGCTCAGAGCGATTAGAGCTCCAAGCAAGATGGACCTTGGAGATGATGGTGCTTTGAGCAACATGGAACTCGGAGGAAATGTTGTTTAGAGTAAGGAGGAGTTCTTAGCAAATTGTACTCAGAGCAAGATGGAGCTTGGATAAGATGTCGTTCACAGTGAGATGGAGCTCTGAGCAAATGGTACTTAGAGCAAGATGGAACTCCAAGTA
>NW_022454642.1:0-1005 GCF_009761245.1 Sapajus apella
GAACTCAAGCTTGGGTGACAGGGCAAGACCTTGTCTCAAAAAAAAAAAGAAAAAAAAAACCCACTAAAGCTCAGGGCTCTATTTTTGGATTTGCCACGCTGGACACTTCTGATTGCATGTGATAATAGAGGACAGAGCTCTTTCACATCCCCCAGGCTCCCTGCCCACTCCCTGTCTTTTTATTTGAGACAGTTCTTGCTGTGTCACCCAGGCTGGCATACAGTGGCATGATCCTAGCTCACTGCAGCCTCGACCTCCCAGGTTCAAGCTGTCTTCCTGCCTCAGCCACGCCCAAATAGCTGGAACAACAGGTGTGCACCACCATGCTCGCTAATTTCTGTATTTTCAGTAGAGACTAAAAAAAAAATTGGGTGTAACAACCCACCCCTCCTCTGCTGATACTCCTCCTATGGCCTCACTCTCCGAGAGGTAAAACCAAAATTTTTGGAATTTGAGGGCTTTTGAAGGCTCCTTGGTATCCTCCCTCCCTCCCTCCCTTTTTTATTTCTCTTTCTTTCTTTCGTTTATTTTCACTCTTTCTTCTTTCTTCTCTCTCTCTCTTTATTTTTTGATGGAGTCTTACTCTTGTCACCCAGGCTGTAGTGCAATGGCACAATCTCAACTCACTGCAACTTCTGCCTCCTGGGTTCAAGTGATTTTGCTGCCTCAGCCTCCTGAGTAGCTGGGATTACAGGCACCTGCCACCATGCCCAGCTAATTTTTGTATTTTTAGTAGAGGTGGGGTTTCACCATGTTGGCCAGGCTGGTCTCAAGCTCCTGACCTCAGGTGATCCTCCTGCTTAGGTCTCCCAAAGTGCTGAAATTACAGGTCTGAGCCACCATGCCTGGCTCATTCTTTCTTTTCTTTTCTTTTTTTGACACAGGATCTTGCCCTGTTGCAGTGGCTGGAGTGCAGTGGTGCAATCATAACATACTGGAACTTCTGCTGTCTGGTCTCAAGAGATCCTTCCACCTGAGCCTTCCAAAGTGCTGAGATTAGGCCAG
>NW_022454644.1:0-1004 GCF_009761245.1 Sapajus apella
ATTTTAGTTGAAACGTGTTTCTCAATCGCTGAATCTAAACATAGAGGCAACTTCCTAAGGTGAACGAACACAAAACAGAGCAGTTTGAAATAGACGCTTCTCCTGTGTGTTAAAAGCAGTCTCTCTTCTAGTTCTTATATGCCTGTGTATGGCTTGAAATATCTGTTTCCTGATTCCCCAAAGAAAGGATTTCTGAACGGCTACACCCACACATCAGTTTATCTCTGTAAGGTGATTGTACAACTTGACAACCATTCTGCTAGATAGCTGCATTTTTTATTTAGAGGAAGATTTTTCTCCTTACACCGTATTGTCCCATTATCTCTGGAATATCCAAACGCAGCTTTTAGAAGAAACGTGTTTATAACTCGCCGATTGTAAACATAGATGCTACTTCCTAAGTTGAACGAACTCAAAGCAAAGAAGTTTGAAATAGGCGTTTCTCCTGTGTTTTAAACGCAGTCTTACTTCTAGCTCTTATATGCCTGTGTATGGCTGGAAATATCTTTTTCCTGATTCTCCAAAGAAAGGATTTCTGAACTACTCCACACACACATCAGTTTAACTCTGTAACTTTATTGTACAGCTTGAGAACCATTCTGCTAATAGCTGCGTTTTTGTTTTAGAGCAAGATATTTTCATTACACCCTATATTCCCTTTAACTCAGGAATATCCAAGAGCAGCTTTTACAAGAAACGTGTTTCTAATTGGCTGATTCTAAAAATAGATGCAACTTCCTAAGATCAACGAACACAAAGCAGAGCAGTTTGAAATAGACGTTTCTCCTGAGTTTTAAACGCAGGGTTACTGCTAGGTATTACATGCCTGTATACGGCTGCACATATCTGTTTCCAGATTATCCAAAAAAAGGATTTCTCAACTGCTGCACACACATATCAGTTTAACTCTGTAAGTTGATTGTACAGCTTGACAACCATTCTGCTAGATAGCTGGGGTTTTGTTTTAAAGCAAGATATTTCTCATTACAGCCTATACTCCCATT
>NW_022454645.1:0-1004 GCF_009761245.1 Sapajus apella
AATGACATTTTGTTTATATGTCAATAAAAAGAATAAATTCATTTTGACACAAATTTGTATTCCAAAATGCTGGAATCGATTTTCTTTTTAATTCTTTAAAGTGAATGAAAAAAAGAAAAGAAACAGGAAGAAATAAAAGAAAATTTGCCTTTAGGTCAACCCAAGAATCATCACCATACTTTTGCAGAAATTATAAAAGTAATAATTATTATAACGAGTATCTATTGGGCTGCCAGGTATTTGTGATCGGCACTTCATATTTAATCCTCACAATAGCCTTATATGGTAGATATTATTATTGCCCTATTTTACAAATGAGGAAACTGAGGAACAGAGAGCTTACATAATTTGTCCGAGGTCACCAAGCTATTAAGAAGTAAAGCTGTAATTTGAACTCATGTGTTTAATCTGTATGAAGAAAAAGGGTTTACTTTAACCTTATGGGTTTTTAAATTCTTTCTTTCTTTCTTCTTTCTTCATTTCCCACCCGCTCTCCTTCTTTCCCTTTCTTCCTTCCCTCCCTCTCTTTTTCTTTCTCTTTCATTCTTTCTTTCTTCCCTTCATTCCCCTCCCTCCTTCTTTCACTTTCTTTCTTCCCTCCTTCCCACCTCTCCTTTTCTTTTATTTCTTTCCTTCTTTCTTTCTTTGTTCCTTCTTTCCTTCTTTCTTTGTTCCTTCTTTCCTTCTTTCTTTCCTTCATTTCCCTTCCTCCTTTCCCTTTCTTTCTTCCCTCCTTTCCTCCCTCCCTTCTTTCTTCCCTCTCTCCCCTCTTCTTCTTTCATTTTTTCTTCCACTTTCTTTTCCTCATTTCCCTCCCTCCTTCTTTCCCTTTCTGCCTTCCCTCCTTCCTTCCCTTTCTTTTTCTTTCCTTCCTTCTTTCGTTTCCCTCCCTCCTTCTTTCTTTCCATTCTTCCTTCCCTCCTTCTCTCCCCTCCCTTACTCTCTCCCTCCCTCCTTCCTTTCCTTTCCTTCCTTCCTCCTCCCTTCCTCCTTTTCTTTCCTTT
>NW_022454646.1:0-1004 GCF_009761245.1 Sapajus apella
ACTTATTATGAAATGGAGTAAAGGTCACACTTGCTATGCTTTAGCAAAAAGACTAGTGGCATTTTTCCCCTGCCTTAGTGATCTGTGGAATGTTGAACTAGAGAGAGATGATGTAAGGTATCTGGCAGAAGGAATTTCTAAGCACCAAAGCATTCAAGATTTGACATGGCTGTTTCTGCACATGTAAGTAGTGTGCATTCACAAAGTGGTGGTAGGAAATTGGAACTTATATTTAAAAGGAAAGCAGAGCATAAAAGTTTGATAAAAAATTGCAGCCTGGCCACGTAGTAGACAAGAAAAACTCATTTTCTGGGTAGAAATCCAAGCATAAGTAATGAGGAGCCCAATGGGAAAAAAATGTCTCCAGAGCATTTCAGAGATCTTTGTGGCAGCCCCTCCCATCACATATCCTGAAGCCCAGAAGAGAAAAATGGTTTCATGGTCCAGGTCCAGAACGCCACTGTTCTGTGCCGCCTCAGGACATGGCACCTTGCGTCCTCAACTCTCCTGTTCCAGCCATGGCTAAAAAAGGTCAAGGTACAGCTCAGGACATTGCTTCAGAGGGCGCAAGCCCTAAGCTTTGGTTGCCTCCACGTGGTGTTGAGCCTGCTGGTGCACATAAGGCAAGAGTTGAGGTTTCGGAACCTCTTCCTAGATTTCAGATGATGTATGAAAATGCCTGGATATTCAGGCAGAAGTCTGATGCAGGGGCTGAGCCCTAATGAAGTGACTCTGCTGGGCCAGCATAGAGGGACAATGTGGTGTTGGATATAACACAGAGTTCCCACTGGGGCACTGGCTGGGGGATCTGTGTGAAGAGGGCCACAATCCTTCAGATCCCGAAATGGTAGCTCCACCAACAACTTGCACGGTGTGCCTGGAAAAGCCATAGGAACACAATGCCAGCCTCTGAAAACAGCCATGGGGACTGTACCCTGCAGAGCCACTAGGGTGGAACATCCCAGGCCCTGGGAGACCACCTCTTGCAGCAGTGTGTCCTGGAT
>NW_022454647.1:0-1004 GCF_009761245.1 Sapajus apella
AATTTTCCCCAACAGACCTCATTACAATTTCTAACCTTTTTTTTTTTTCTGAGGCAGGGTCTTGCTCTGTTGTCCAGGCTAGAGTACAGTGGTGCTATCACAGCTGATTGCAGCCATGACCTCCCCAGTTCAAGCCATCCTCCCACCTCAGCTTTCCATGTGGATGAACCTATAGGTGCTTGCCACTATGCCCAACCAATATTTGGACTTTTCCTATATGTGGGTTCCAGAGGGCTGACTGCAAAACGTGAGTATGCATGAATTTTGGTATATGCAGAGATGGGGGGCTGGAACTAATCCTCTCTGTATACTGAGGGATGACTGTATACGTTTTTACAGTCATGCTGTGGGACACATATTGTTCCATAGCCTTGAAAATGATAGTTTTAATGCCAAATAATTGTTAATTGAGTGGAATAATAATACAAGTAGCAGCTGGCCAGGTGTGGTGGATCACACCAGTAATCACAACACTTTGGGAGGCTGAGGCAGGAGGATGGCTTGAGGCCAAGAGTCTGAGACAGGCCTCGGTAACAAAGGGAGTCACCATCCCTACAGAGAAATGCATGAATTAGCCTAGTGTGGTGGCATGTGCCTGTACTTTCAGCTACTTGAGTCCAGGGAGTCTGAGACTGCAGTGAGCCATAACCAGGTCTCTACACTCCAGCCTGGGTGACAGAGTGAGACCCTATCTAAAAAAAACAAACTAGCAGCTAACATTAACTGATCTTTAACCAGGTACCTATAAATACCATAGTTTAATTTCTTTTAACTGTTTCTTATTTAATCACTCTGTCTTAAATTATGCCCAGATTTTCACTGTGTTTGTGCAGATGACCTTTTGTTTAGATTGAATTGTCTCCCAAGCTATTTCCAGAAGTGAGATTACTGTGAGTCATGGTGAATGGACATTCTCATTGCCCTTGATGTAAACTGACAAGGTTTTGGGTGCCTCCCAGCTATAATCCCAGCACTTTGGGAGGCTAAGGCAGGAAGATTGCTTG
>NW_022454648.1:0-1004 GCF_009761245.1 Sapajus apella
CCCCCCAAAACTTTTTTAATTAGAAAAAGAATCTGGGCACAGTGGCTCATGACTATAATCCCAGCACTTTGGGAGGCCAAGGTGGGCGGGTCACCTGAGGTTAGTAGTTTGAGACCAGCCTGGCCAACCTGGAGAAACCCCGTCTCTAGTAAAAAATACAAAATCAGCCAGGCGTGTTGGTGGGTGCCTGTAGTCCCAGCTAAGCAGGAGGCAGAGGCAGGACAATCGCTTGGACCCAGGAGGCGGAGGTTGTGGTAAGCAAAGATCACACCATTGCACTCCAGTCTGGGCAACAGGGGCGAAACTCCGTCTCAAAAAAAAAAAAAAAAAAATTAGAAAAAGAAAAAGAGAAGGCAGACACCAAAGACCACATAGTGTATGACTCTGTTTATATGAAACGTTGAGAACAGGCAAATCTACAGACAGAAAATAGGATAGTGGTGGTTGCCAGGGGCTAGGGGACGAGTGACAGCTAATGGGTACAGGGGTTCTTTGTTTCCTTTCCTTTCATTTTTTTGAGACAGTGTCTCACTCTATCACCCAGCCTGGGGTAGGCACAACCTTGGCTCACTGAAACCTCTACCTCCCGAGTTCAAGTGACCCTCCCACCTCAGCCTCTCCAGTAGCTGGGACTGCAGGTGACCACCACCAGGTCTGGCTATTTTTTTTTTCTTTGAGATGGAGTTTCACTCTTGTTGCCCAGGCTGGACTGCAATGACACAATCTCAGCTCACCACAACCTCCACCTCCCGGGTTCAAGCGATTCTCCTGCCTCAGTCCCCCGAGTGGCTGGGATTACAAGCGTGTGCCACCATGCCTGGCTAATTTTGTATTTTTAGTAGAGATAGGATTTCCTCATGTTGGCCAGGCTGGTCTCAAACACCCAACCTCAGGTGATCTGCCCGCCTCAGCCTCCCAAAGTGTGGGGATTATAGGTGTGAGCCACCTAGCTCAGCCTAATTTTTTGATTTGTCATAGAGATGGGGTTTTGCCATGTTACCCAT
>NW_022454649.1:0-354 GCF_009761245.1 Sapajus apella
CTTGAACCCAGGAGGCAGAGGTTGCAGTGAGCCGAGATAGCGCCACTGGGCCCCAGCCTGGCAACAGAACAAGACTCTGTCTCAAAAAAAGAAAAAAAAAAGCAGACACAGAAAAATGTTAACATTTTATTAAGTCTACTGGTGAGTACACTGATTTTTTTTAAAGGCAGTTAGGGCCAAGACAGCTAGGATATTTTCTTTTCTTTCTTTGACACAGGTCCCTGTCGCCCAGGCTGGAGTACAGTGGCACAGTCAGGCTCACTGCAGCTTCTGCCTCCCAGGCTGAAACACTTCTCCCGCCTCAGCCTCCTGAGTAGCTGGGACTACAGGCCCATATTTTAAGTAGAGAAAGTA
>NW_022454649.1:364-1004 GCF_009761245.1 Sapajus apella
CCTGCCTTGCAATAAAAGACGTTAAAAAAAGTTCTTTAGCCAGAAGAAAAACAGAATATGCCAGAAACTGAGATCATAAAGAAAGGAAGCATGTCAAAGGAGGAATAAAGGTAAAATAAAAATGTATTTTTCTTCTTCTTAACAGATAAGTTCCCCAAAATAATGATAGCAACATGTATTTGATGACGCCTGGCTGTGTATATCGACGCATAGACATGTGCTTACGTATGCTCACATCTGTGAAAGGAACGACAGCAAGGATACAAGGAATGGGAGGAAAACATTGGGATTATTTTCTTATTATACGGAACTCACAGTACCCATGAAACAATTTAGTATTACCTGAAAGTGGGTTTGGATTTGTTGTAAATTTATGTTGCAAACTATGGCAACCACTAAAACAAAAGTGAAAAGAAATTTAACTTATATGCTGACAAAGGAGAGCAAACTGAATCATATAAAATGCTCAACTGAAACAATAAAAGGCAGAAAGTGAGTGGAAGACAAAAATAGAAACAAGGAACCAGGGCAGCAAATAGAAAATAGAAGCAAACGTAGAAGATACTGATCTAACACGTTAATAATCACGTTGAACGTCAGCGGTCTACATCAACCCACTAGAAGACAGAGAGTGTCAGAG
>NW_022454650.1:0-1004 GCF_009761245.1 Sapajus apella
TCTGTCTGAATAGTTCACTACAGCAATTCTTTTCTTTTACAAAATTTAAATCAGAACATTTAATCTAACTTTTAATTTATTATTTTTAATGAACACATCACTGTGCATATGTATGGGGAACAGTGTGACTTTTTAATACATATATAAAATGTGTAATGATCATATCAGGATAACTAGCAAATCAATCACCTCAAACAGTTGTCATACTTTTTTTACAACCATAAGTTTTTTAAGATTTCACTTTCTTTCTTTTCAAATCAACTTTATTGAGAATAATTTACATATAATAAAATGCACCCATTTAAAATGTACACTTTGAGGAGTTTTAACAAAATGTATAAATCGTTGTAACCATCATGATAATTAAGACATAAACATTCCCTTCAACCTAAGATATTCCCTTGTACTCTGTTGGAATAGACCACTCCTCCCCAGGAATCCACCAATTTACTTTCTGTCAATATAGATTTGTTTTTTTCTGTTCTAGAATTTCGTAAGAATGAAATAATGGATACTTATTATGAATAATTTTTTTCTGCCTATGACTTGTCTATTCGTTATTTCAAAAATAAATTTTTCAAGAGCATAAGATTTAAAATTAGGTGAAATCAAAATGATCACATTTTTCTTTTATAATTTGTGCTTTCCTTTTCTTATTGTTCTGTTTTGTTTTTATTTTGTGATTGTGACACATCTCACTCTGTTGCCCAGGCTGGATTGCAGTGGCACAATCCTGGCTCACTGCAACCTCTGCGTCCTGGGTTCAAGTGATTCTCAGGCCTCAGCCTCCAGGCCAATTTGAACATTTTGTATCCTCATTAAGCAATTTTTGTCTGTGCATGGTGGCTCATGCCTGTAATTCCAGCACTTTGGAAGGCTGAGTGGGATGGATCCCTTGAGTACAGGAGTTTGAGACCAGCATGGGCAAATTATGAGACTCTGTCTTTTTAATAAAAAACAAAAATTAGCTGAGCATGCTGGTGCAAGACTGCTGTCCTAGCCAT